>NC_081181.1:52411665-52521394 GCF_029867415.1 Vicia villosa | reverse complement strand
TAGAAGAATCAATCAATATCAGGTTTGATGATAAGCTTGGTTCTGAAAAACCAAAGCAAGTTGATAATTTTGCAGGTTGTGATATTGACATATCAGAAGTTGTTGAGCCAAGAAGCAACGCATCAGAAGCAGAGCTCCTCAGAAGCAAAGAATCTGAAGATCAAGTAACAGCTTCTCTGGAGGATCTAAGTATTTCTGAAGAACCATCTGTCAGAAGATCATCCAGACTCATCTCTGGTCATTCAGAAGATGTCATTCTTGGAAAGAAGGATGATCCAATCAGAACAAGAGCATTCCTTAGGAACAATGCAGACTGTCAATTAGGTCTTGTATCTTTGATCGAGCCAACTTCTGTTGATCATGCTCTAGAAGATCCAGACTGGATAATTGCTATGCAAGAAGAACTAAATCAGTTTACAAGGAATGATGTTTGGGATCTTGTTCCTAGACCAGATGGATTCAACATAATTGGTACAAAATGGGTCTTCAGAAACAAGCTTAGTGAGAAAGGTGAAGTGGTAAGGAACAAAGCCAGACTGGTGGCTCAGGGTTATAGTCAGCAAGAAGGGATTGACTACACAGAAACCTTTGCACCAGTGGCCAGGTTAGAGTCTATTCGTCTATTAATTTCTTTTGCCACTCAACATAACATCACTCTCTATCAGATGGATGTTAAGAGTGCCTTCTTAAATGGTTATATAGATGAAGAAGTTTATGTCCATCAACCTCCTGGTTTTGAAGACTCTATGTCTCCTAATCATGTTTTTAAACTTAAGAAATCATTGTATGGATTGAAACAGGCTCCCAGAGCTTGGTATGAACGCTTAAGTTCTTTCCTTCTAGATAATGGTTTCACTAGAGGAAAAGTGGACACTACTCTCTTTTGTAAAACCTTTGAAAAGGATATTTTAATTTGTCAAATATATGTAGATGATATTATTTTTGGAACATCTAATGCTACACTTGGAAAGGAGTTTGCTAAGTCTATGCAGGCTGAGTTTGAAATGAGCATGATGGGAGAACTCAAGTATTTCCTTGGAATACAAATAAATCAAACATCAGAAGGAACGTATGTTCACCAAACCAAGTATGTGAAGGAACTTCTGAAGAAGTTCAATCTTCTAGACTGCAAAGAAGCCAAAACTCCTATGCATCCAACATGCATCCTAGGTAAGGATGAGGTAAGTAAGAAGGTAGATCAGAAGCTATACAGAGGTATGATTGGATCTCTTCTATATCTGACTGCTTCTAGACCTGACATTCTGTTCAGTGTTTGTTTGTGTGCTAGATTCCAATCGGATCCTAGAGAATCTCATTTAACTGCTGTTAAGAGGATTCTAAGGTATCTGAAAGGTACTACTAATGTTGGTTTAGTTTACAGAAAATCTAAAGAATACAACTTAGTAGGATTCTGCGATGCTGATTATGCTGGAGACAGAATTGAAAGAAAAAGTACTTCAGGAAGTTGCCAATTTCTTGGAAGTCACTTAATCTCCTGGTACAGCAAGAAGCAAGCAACCATTGCTCTATCAACCACAGAAGCAGAATATGTCGCAGCTGCTGGTTGTAGTACACAGATGCTCTGGATGAAAAGTCAGTTAGAAGATTATCAGATATTTGAGAGTAACATTCCTATATTCTGTGATAATACTTCTGCTATATGTTTATCTAAGAATCCTATTCTTCATTCAAAAGCTAAACATATTGAGATAAAACATCATTTCATAAGGGACTATGTTCAGAAGGGTGTTATATCTTTAAACTTTGTTGATACAGACCATCAATGGGCTGATATCTTTACAAAACCCCTGGCTGAAGATAGATTTAAGTTCATTCTGAAGAACATCAGTATGGATTTATGCCCAGAATGAGAAGATGAGAATTTCTCATGTATGAGTATCTTCTGAAATGAATATGGAACATTTTTTTTTAATCAGAAGTTCTGATTGAATTCGTTTAGAAATTATGATTCGGTTATTACTAACGTTTCATTGTCTAAGTTGATTCAGAACCTCTTTTAAAGCAAAACAGCTGTTACGCTTTATCTCGGGATGGTAAACCTGCCGTTACTATTCATGGATAAGCGCGCGTGCAGTTGAAGGGACGCCGACCATAGGTAACTGTGCCAGTCACTTCATTTGTCTTTATTATCTCTCCTCACGCCACGTAAACATTAAATGCTTTTCATCATTCGTTTCATTTTATTTTCCTTTAAATACTCTTCAAAATGGTTTTCGGTTTCCTATCTCCTTGTTTCCTTCTTAAAGATTGTCTCTCCCTCTCTTCCTTATCAAACCCTACCTGTTCTTTTTTTTTCTGCAAACTCATCATGAATTCTTCTTCAAAACCAGCATATAATGAGAATGATAGAAACAACAAACGAAAAGCTGTTGAAACTTCACCTTCCAAACCCAAAAAGATCAAAATCACCTATGATCCTCTCAAGGTGAATCCTTTCGAAGCAATGCTGTCTGGAAATTATTCTAGACGTGTGTTTCATCCTCCTGGTGAAAGCCCTCCATCATCTCCATCTTCTTCCTCATCTCTCGACCTTCAAGACTCAGCTTCCTCTGATTTTTCCTCTCCCTTAATCTCTTCTGAAGACATCTCTTCATCTTCACCCGCTGAGGATGTTGTCTCTGGAAAAGGTGGTGGAAGATCTGCTGCAGGACCAAGTCTCCCTGATCCCTCGCCTGAAAGCCCTAGAAGCAGTCAATGAGGCGTTTCACTCCTTCATGGCATGCTGGCACAGACGTGGTCTTAGCTAGGGTCCTAGGATTTGGTCTCAGTAGTTTTATTTTTCTTTGTTGCACATCTTTTGTAATCCTTTTTTGATTTATCAATGAAAAAGTTTCCTTGTGTTTTACATTCCAGTAAATGTTTTCTTTTGTCGTGTTATACATCTGAATCTTTTTAAATATACTTTTTGATGTTATGACAAAAAGGGGGAGAAAGATAAATGATAAATGATTTGATTAAATCTATCAGTTGCTGGGTAAAAGCTCCCACACATTCACTAACATGAACTGCAAGTTCTATATGGTCTAAGTGTTTTGCAGGTACAAAGAAGTGAAGTGAATCTTCAAAGCAAACACTAGAAGCAAAACCATTGAAACTGAAGCAAGCTGAGTGCTGTCAAGCTTCAGAGATCAGAAGCAAGAAAGAAGAATGAATCAGAAGCACTGATAATAGAATTTGAACATTCCTGTTCTGACAAAATTCTATTTGCCCTGATACACATAATGTTATGGCTTTGATACATTATTTGCTCTGATACATGTTTTTAGCCTAAAATGCTCTGATACATTTGGCTCTGATACATATCATGTATTTGAATATACATTTTATGTTCTAACTCGTTCATGCTGACTTTTGTCGTTTAGTTTTTGTTCTGTAACATTTCAGGATGTAGAGATGCTCAAATGATGCTCTGGTACATTCAACAATGTTCTGATACAAATCTAGCATGAAGTGATGGTAGTAGACATTCAAAGTTCTGAAGCTATCCGAGGGAAGCAGAAATCAGAAGATGTGAATGTTCTAAAAGATCCAGAAATTCAAGTTCTGAAGCTGTCCTGAATGGAAGCAGAAGTCAGAAGCTGTGAATGTTCTGAAGATCAAAGAAATTCAAGTTCTGAAGCTGTCCAATGGAAGCAGAAGTCAGAAGCTATGGATTCTCTGAAGGCAGAAGCTCATATGATCGTCTCTACCGAAATAATCAGGGAAGTCTTTTATTAAAGTTCTTCGAGTATTTATTTCAGGGGGAGATTATTTATCTCAGGGGGAGATTGTTAATCTCAGGGGGAGACATATTCATATGCTTATGCTATAGCTGTGTAATTTGTCTTTTGCCGTCTACTCTTTCTGATCGCAAATTCATATCATTTATATATGTTTTTGTCATCATCAAAAAGGGGGAGATTGTTAGAACAAGATTTGTTCTTATCAATTATCTTAGTTTTGATGATAACAATAATATGAATTTTGCTTAAGATAATATGGTACTCTAATCCAATGCAATTTCCCTTTCAGGAAATATATATAAAGAGTACGCATAATTCAGCGCTCAGAAGATGTGTCTCAAATGGTTCAGCATGCAACATCAGAACATGGTCTGGCAAGACATCAGAAGATGGTCGAAGCAGAATCAGAACATTGGTCTATGGAAGCATCAGAAGAACATGAGATCAGAAGCACTGAAGATCAGAAGATGGTATCACGCTCAGAAGCACTTCAAGGTCAGAAGATCAGAAGATGCTGTGCACCAAGCTGTTTGACTCTGATGATATTCAAACGTCGTATTCACAAACATCAGATCAGAAGGAAGTACACGTGGCAGACTACGCTGACTGACAAAAGGAACGTTAAAGCTACTAAAGGCTACGTCAGTAGACACAGCGTGAACAAGGCTCGAGGTAGTTGACAAAAGCGTATAACATTAAATGCAAAGCTGTACGGAACACGCAAAGCATTAAATGCATTCAACGGTCATCTTCTCAACGCCTATAAATATGAAGTTCTGATGAGAAGCAAGGTTAACGATTTTCGCACCAATACAATTCAAATTCACTTGCTGAAACTCTGTTCAAATCTAAACTCAGAATCTTCATCTTCATCAAAGCTCACTACATTGCTGTTGTAATATCTTAGTGAGATTAAGCTTAAATTGTAAGAGAAATATCACAGTTGTGATTATCGCTTTTAAGAAGCATTTGTAAACTCTTGAATAGATTACATTAAGTTGTAAGGAACTAGAGTGATCAGTTGATCAGTATACTCTAGGAAGTCTTAGCAGTTAGCTGAGCAGGAAGTCTTGGCAGTTGGCTGAGCAGGAAGTCTTGGCAGTTGGCTGAGCAGAAAGTCTTAGGAGTGAACTAAGCCTAGAGTGATCGTGTTGATCAGTAGACTCTAGAAAAGTCTTAGGAGTGAACTAAGCAGTTGTTCCTGGAGTGATCAGGTTGTGATCAGAAGACTCTGGAAGACTTAGTTGCGGCTAAGTGGAAAACCATTGTAATCCGTGCGATTAGTGGATTAAATCCTCAGTTGAGGTAAATCATCTCTGCGGGGGTGGACTGGAGTAGCTTCGTTAACAGCGAACCAGGATAAAAATAATTGTGCATTTTATTTTTATCGCTCAAGTTTTTAAGTCACACTTATTCAATCCCCCCCTTTCTAAGTGTTTTTCTATCCTTCAATTGGCATCAGAGCGCCGGTTCTAAGGTGCAAGCACTTAACCGTGTTTAGAAAAGATTCAGGAAGAGAAAAACGCTTCATTTAAAAGATGGTTGATGAAAGTGAAAGGACTATACCTACACCTGCATCTACATCTGGCTCTGCTGAGCAATACAACGGTAACAATGGTTATACTAGACCGCCGGTATTTGATGGTGAAAACTTTGAATACTGGAAAGATAAACTGGAGAGTTACTTTCTGGGTCTAGATGGTGATCTATGGGATCTTCTGATGGATGGTTACAAACATCCAGTAAATGCCAGAGGCGTGAAGCTGTCAAGGCAAGAAATGAATGATGACCAAAAGAAGCTTTTCAGGAATCATCATAAATGTAGAACTGTTTTGCTGAATGCTATCTCTCATGCTGAGTATGAGAAGATATCTAACAGGGAAACGGCCTATGACATATATGAGTCCTTGAAAATGACTCATGAAGGAAATGCTCAAGTCAAGGAGACAAAAGCTCTTGCCTTAATCCAGAAGTATGAAGCCTTCAAGATGGAGGATGATGAAGACATTGAAAAGATGTTTTCGAGATTTCAAACTCTGACTGCTGGATTGAGAGTTCTTGACAAAGGATACACCAAGGCTGATCATGTAAAGAAGATCATCAGAAGCTTACCCAGAAGATGGGGTCCGATGGTGACTGCATTCAAGATTGCGAAGAATCTGAATGAAGTTTCTCTGGAAGAGCTTATCAGTGCCTTGAGAAGCCATGAGATTGAGCTGGACGCAAATGAGCCTCAAAAGAAAGGTAAGTCTATTGCATTAAAATCTAATATCAAGAAATGCACTAACGCTTTTCAGGCTAGAGAAGAAGATCCTGAAGAATCAGAATCTGAAGAAGAAGATGAACTGTCCATGATTTCCAGAAGGCTAAATCAACTCTGGAAGACCAAGCAAAGGAAGTTCAGAGGCTTCAGAAGTTCAAGGAAATTTGAACGTGGAGAATCTTCTGATGAAAGAAGATTTGACAAGAAGAAGGTCATGTGCTATGAATGCAATGAGCCTGGACACTACAAGAATGAATGTCCAAATCTTCAGAAGGAAAGTCCCAAGAAAAAGTTTCATAAGAAGAAAGGTCTTATGGCAACCTGGGATGAGTCAGAAGATGATTCAGAAGATGAGCAGGCCAACTGTGCGCTGATGGCGACAGAAGATGACGGATCAGAATCTACATCAGAATCAGATTCTGAAGAGGTATTTTCTGAACTTACTAGAGATGAGTTAGTTTCCGGTCTAACTGAACTTCTGGAACTCAAGTCTCAGATCAGTCTCAAATACAAAAAGCTGAAAAAGCAATTTGAATTTGAAACAAAGAAGCTTGAGTTGGAGAATTCTGAATTAAAGGAAAAACTTTTAAAATTATCCAATAATGTTGGATCTCCTTCTGATTCAGAAAAATCCACTCCCAGTCTGAACCATATTCTGAAAGAATATGATTTAAGTTTCAGGAAGTTCCTATCTAGAAGTATTGGCAGAAGTCAGCTAGCTTCTATGATATATGCTGTGTCTGGAAACAAAAGAGTTGGCATTGGTTATGAGGGTGAAACCCCATACAAACTTGAACCTGTTGATGAAATGAAAATTACATACAAGCCATTGTATGATCAGTTCAAGTATGGCCACTCACATGATATTAGGCACACTTCACATGCACAAAGTTTTCACAGTACACACACTAAGAAGCATGTGACACAACCTAGGAAATATCATGAAACTCACATTAAGAATTATCATGCTGTTCCTCCTATTGCTTACAATGTTAAACCCAAGTTCAATCAGAACTTGAGAAAATCTAACAAGAAAGGACCCAAAAAGATGTGGGTACCTAAGGATAAGATTATTCCTATTGCAGATATCCTTGGCTGCAAGAAGGACAAAGCACAACATGTCATGGTACCTGGACTCTGGATGCTCGCGACACATGACAGGAAGAAGGTCTATGTTCCAAGACCTGGTGCTTAAGTCTGGAGGAGAAGTCAAGTTCGGAGGAGATCAGAAGGGCAAGATAATTGGCTCTGGAACTATAAAATCTGGTAACTCTCCTTCCATCTCTAATGTACTTCTTGTAGAAGGATTAACACATAACCTTTTATCTATCAGTCAATTAAGTGACAATGGTTATGATATAATCTTTAATCAAGAGTCTTGCAAGGCTGTAAATCAGAAGGATGGCTCAATCCTATTTACAGGCAAGAGGAAGAACAACATTTATAAGACAGATCTGCAAGATCTTATGAGTCAGAAGGTGACTTGTCTTATGTCTGTTTCTGAAGAGCAGTGGGTCTGGCACAGGAGATTAGGTCATGCTAGTTTGAGAAAGATCTCTCAAATTAACAAACTGAATCTTGTCAGAGGACTCCCTAATCTGAAATTCCAATCAGATGCTCTTTGTGAAGCATGTCAGAAGGGCAAGTTCTCCAAACCTGCATTCAAGTCTAAGAATGTTGTTTCTACCTCAAGGCCATTAGAACTCTTGCACATTGATCTGTTTGGACCAGTCAAAACAGCATCTGTCAGAGGAAAGAAATATGGATTAGTCATCGTAGATGATTATAGCCGCTGGACATGGGTAAAATTCTTAAAACACAAGGATGAGACTCATTCAGTGTTCTTTGATTTCTGCATTCAGATTCAATCTGAAAAAGAGTGTAAAATCATAAAGGTCAGAAGTGATCATGGTGGTGAATTTGAGAACAAATCCTTTGAAGAATTCTTCAAAGAAAATGGTATTGCCCATGATTTCTCTTGTCCTAGAACTCCACAGCAAAATGGGGTTGTAGAACGAAAGAATAGGACTCTTCAAGAAATGGCCAGAACCATGATCAATGAAACCAATATGGCTAAGCATTTCTGGGCAGAAGCAATAAACACTGCATGTTATATTCAGAATAGAATCTCTATCAGACCTATTCTAAATAAGACTCCCTATGAATTGTGGAAGAATAGAAAGCCCAACATTTCATATTTCCATCCTTTTGGATGTGTATGCTTTATTCTGAACACTAAAGATCATCTTGGTAAGTTTGATTCCAAAGCTCAAAAGTGTTTCCTTCTTGGATATTCTGAACGCTCAAAAGGCTACAGGGTATACAATACTGAAACATTGGTTGTAGAAGAATCAATCAATATCAGGTTTGATGATAAGCTTGGTTCTGAAAAACCAAAGCAAGTTGATAATTTTGCAGGTTGTGATATTGACATATCAGAAGTTGTTGAGCCAAGAAGCAACGCATCAGAAGCAGAGCTCCTCAGAAGCAAAGAATCTGAAGATCAAGTAACAGCTTCTCTGGAGGATCTAAGTATTTCTGAAGAACCATCTGTCAGAAGATCATCCAGACTCATCTCTGGTCATTCAGAAGATGTCATTCTTGGAAAGAAGGATGATCCAATCAGAACAAGAGCATTCCTTAGGAACAATGCAGACTGTCAATTAGGTCTTGTATCTTTGATCGAGCCAACTTCTGTTGATCATGCTCTAGAAGATCCAGACTGGATAATTGCTATGCAAGAAGAACTAAATCAGTTTACAAGGAATGATGTTTGGGATCTTGTTCCTAGACCAGATGGATTCAACATAATTGGTACAAAATGGGTCTTCAGAAACAAGCTTAGTGAGAAAGGTGAAGTGGTAAGGAACAAAGCCAGACTGGTGGCTCAGGGTTATAGTCAGCAAGAAGGGATTGACTACACAGAAACCTTTGCACCAGTGGCCAGGTTAGAGTCTATTCGTCTATTAATTTCTTTTGCCACTCAACATAACATCACTCTCTATCAGATGGATGTTAAGAGTGCCTTCTTAAATGGTTATATAGATGAAGAAGTTTATGTCCATCAACCTCCTGGTTTTGAAGACTCTATGTCTCCTAATCATGTTTTTAAACTTAAGAAATCATTGTATGGATTGAAACAGGCTCCCAGAGCTTGGTATGAACGCTTAAGTTCTTTCCTTCTAGATAATGGTTTCACTAGAGGAAAAGTGGACACTACTCTCTTTTGTAAAACCTTTGAAAAGGATATTTTAATTTGTCAAATATATGTAGATGATATTATTTTTGGAACATCTAATGCTACACTTGGAAAGGAGTTTGCTAAGTCTATGCAGGCTGAGTTTGAAATGAGCATGATGGGAGAACTCAAGTATTTCCTTGGAATACAAATAAATCAAACATCAGAAGGAACGTATGTTCACCAAACCAAGTATGTGAAGGAACTTCTGAAGAAGTTCAATCTTCTAGACTGCAAAGAAGCCAAAACTCCTATGCATCCAACATGCATCCTAGGTAAGGATGAGGTAAGTAAGAAGGTAGATCAGAAGCTATACAGAGGTATGATTGGATCTCTTCTATATCTGACTGCTTCTAGACCTGACATTCTGTTCAGTGTTTGTTTGTGTGCTAGATTCCAATCGGATCCTAGAGAATCTCATTTAACTGCTGTTAAGAGGATTCTAAGGTATCTGAAAGGTACTACTAATGTTGGTTTAGTTTACAGAAAATCTAAAGAATACAACTTAGTAGGATTCTGCGATGCTGATTATGCTGGAGACAGAATTGAAAGAAAAAGTACTTCAGGAAGTTGCCAATTTCTTGGAAGTCACTTAATCTCCTGGTACAGCAAGAAGCAAGCAACCATTGCTCTATCAACCACAGAAGCAGAATATGTCGCAGCTGCTGGTTGTAGTACACAGATGCTCTGGATGAAAAGTCAGTTAGAAGATTATCAGATATTTGAGAGTAACATTCCTATATTCTGTGATAATACTTCTGCTATATGTTTATCTAAGAATCCTATTCTTCATTCAAAAGCTAAACATATTGAGATAAAACATCATTTCATAAGGGACTATGTTCAGAAGGGTGTTATATCTTTAAACTTTGTTGATACAGACCATCAATGGGCTGATATCTTTACAAAACCCCTGGCTGAAGATAGGTTTAAGTTCATTCTGAAGAACATCAGTATGGATTTATGCCCAGAATGAGAAGATGAGAATTTCTCATGTATGAGTATCTTCTGAAATGAATATGGAACATTTTTTTTTAATCAGAAGTTCTGATTGAATTCGTTTAGAAATTATGATTCGGTTATTACTAAC
This sequence comes from Vicia villosa, assembly GCF_029867415.1. Taxonomy (NCBI): domain Eukaryota; kingdom Viridiplantae; phylum Streptophyta; class Magnoliopsida; order Fabales; family Fabaceae; genus Vicia; species Vicia villosa. Next base: position 52,511,060 of record NC_081181.1, on the reverse strand, counting down.
GTTTCATTGTCTAAGTTGATTCAGAACCTCTTTTAAAGCAAAACAGCTGTTACGCTTTATCTCGGGATGGTAAACCTGCCGTTACTATTCATGGATAAGCGCGCGTGCAGTTGAAGGGACGCCGACCATAGGTAACTGTGCCAGTCACTTCATTTGTCTTTATTATCTCTCCTCACGTCACGTAAACATTAAATGCTTTTCATCATTCGTTTCATTTTATTTTCCTTTAAATACTCTTCAAAATGGTTTTCGGTTTCCTATCTCCTTGTTTCCTTCTTAAAGATTGTCTCTCCCTCTCTTCCTTATCAAACCCTACCTGTTCTTTTTTTTTCTGCAAACTCATCATGAATTCTTCTTCAAAACCAGCATATAATGAGAATGATAGAAACAACAAACGAAAAGCTGTTGAAACTTCACCTTCCAAACCCAAAAAGATCAAAATCACCTATGATCCTCTCAAGGTGAATCCTTTCGAAGCAATGCTGTCTGGAAATTATTCTAGACGTGTGTTTCATCCTCCTGGTGAAAGCCCTCCATCATCTCCATCTTCTTCCTCATCTCTCGACCTTCAAGACTCAGCTTCCTCTGATTTTTCCTCTCCCTTAATCTCTTCTGAAGACATCTCTTCATCTTCACCCGCTGAGGATGTTGTCTCTGGAAAAGGTGGTGGAAGATCTGCTGCAGGACCAAGTCTCCCTGATCCCTCGCCTGAAAGCCCTAGAAGCAGTCAATGAGGCGTTTCACTCCTTCATGGCATGCTGGCACAGACGTGGTCTTAGCTAGGGTCCTAGGATTTGGTCTCAGTAGTTTTATTTTTCTTTGTTGCACATCTTTTGTAATCCTTTTTTGATTTATCAATGAAAAAGTTTCCTTGTGTTTTACATTCCAGTAAATGTTTTCTTTTGTCGTGTTATACATCTGAATCTTTTTAAATATACTTTTTGATGTTATGACAAAAAGGGGGAGAAAGATAAATGATAAATGATTTGATTAAATCTATCAGTTGCTGGGTAAAAGCTCCCACACATTCACTAACATGAACTGCAAGTTCTATATGGTCTAAGTGTTTTGCAGGTACAAAGAAGTGAAGTGAATCTTCAAAGCAAACACTAGAAGCAAAACCATTGAAACTGAAGCAAGCTGAGTGCTGTCAAGCTTCAGAGATCAGAAGCAAGAAAGAAGAATGAATCAGAAGCACTGATAATAGAATTTGAACATTCCTGTTCTGACAAAATTCTATTTGCCCTGATACACATAATGTTATGGCTTTGATACATTATTTGCTCTGATACATGTTTTTAGCCTAAAATGCTCTGATACATTTGGCTCTGATACATATCATGTATTTGAATATACATTTTATGTTCTAACTCGTTCATGCTGACTTTTGTCGTTTAGTTTTTGTTCTGTAACATTTCAGGATGTAGAGATGCTCAAATGATGCTCTGGTACATTCAACAATGTTCTGATACAAATCTAGCATGAAGTGATGGTAGTAGACATTCAAAGTTCTGAAGCTATCCGAGGGAAGCAGAAATCAGAAGATGTGAATGTTCTAAAAGATCCAGAAATTCAAGTTCTGAAGCTGTCCTGAATGGAAGCAGAAGTCAGAAGCTGTGAATGTTCTGAAGATCAAAGAAATTCAAGTTCTGAAGCTGTCCAATGGAAGCAGAAGTCAGAAGCTATGGATTCTCTGAAGGCAGAAGCTCATATGATCGTCTCTACCGAAATAATCAGGGAAGTCTTTTATTAAAGTTCTTCGAGTATTTATTTCAGGGGGAGATTATTTATCTCAGGGGGAGATTGTTAATCTCAGGGGGAGACATATTCATATGCTTATGCTATAGCTGTGTAATTTGTCTTTTGCCGTCTACTCTTTCTGATCGCAAATTCATATCATTTATATATGTTTTTGTCATCATCAAAAAGGGGGAGATTGTTAGAACAAGATTTGTTCTTATCAATTATCTTAGTTTTGATGATAACAATAATATGAATTTTGCTTAAGATAATATGGTACTCTAATCCAATGCAATTTCCCTTTCAGGAAATATATATAAAGAGTACGCATAATTCAGCGCTCAGAAGATGTGTCTCAAATGGTTCAGCATGCAACATCAGAACATGGTCTGGCAAGACATCAGAAGATGGTCGAAGCAGAATCAGAACATTGGTCTATGGAAGCATCAAAAGAACATGAGATCAGAAGCACTGAAGATCAGAAGATGGTATCACGCTCAGAAGCACTTCAAGGTCAGAAGATCAGAAGATGCTGTGCACCAAGCTGTTTGACTCTGATGATATTCAAACGTCGTATTCACAAACATCAGATCAGAAGGAAGTACACGTGGCAGACTACACTGACTGACAAAAGGAACGTTAAAGCTACTAAAGGCTACGTCAGTAGACACAGCGTGAACAAGGCTCGAGGTAGTTGACAAAAGCGTATAACATTAAATGCAAAGCTGTACGGAACACGCAAAGCATTAAATGCATTCAACGGTCATCTTCTCAACGCCTATAAATATGAAGTTCTGATGAGAAGCAAGGTTAACGATTTTCGCACCAATACAATTCAAATTCACTTGCTGAAACTCTGTTCAAATCTAAACTCAGAATCTTCATCTTCATCAAAGCTCACTACATTGCTGTTGTAATATCTTAGTGAGATTAAGCTTAAATTGTAAGAGAAATATCACAGTTGTGATTATCGCTTTTAAGAAGCATTTGTAAACTCTTGAATAGATTACATTAAGTTGTAAGGAACTAGAGTGATCAGTTGATCAGTATACTCTAGGAAGTCTTGGCAGTTGGCTGAGCAGGAAGTCTTGGCAGTTAGCTGAGCAGGAAGTCTTGGCAGTTGGCTGAGCAGAAAGTCTTAGGAGTGAACTAAGCCTAGAGTGATCGTGTTGATCAGTAGACTCTAGAAAAGTCTTAGGAGTGAACTAAGCAGTTGTTCCTGGAGTGATCAGGTTGTGATCAGAAGACTCTGGAAGACTTAGTTGCGGCTAAGTGGAAAACCATTGTAATCCGTGCGATTAGTGGATTAAATCCTCAGTTGAGGTAAATCATCTCTGCGGGGGTGGACTGGAGTAGCTTCGTTAACAGCGAACCAGGATAAAAATAATTGTGCATTTTATTTTTATCGCTCAAGTTTTTAAGTCACACTTATTCAATCCCCCCCCTTTCTAAGTGTTTTTCTATCCTTCAGATTGGCTATTAGGGCTTACTTCAACAGAAATAATGCTCAGATTGTCATCACTTACAGAAGCATTTTTCCAGAACTCCTTTACCAGATTTATAAAGATAGGACCACGGAGAATAGCAATGTAGGGTCTCCAACCTTGTTGATAGCAACAGCTGATATAATGGTTAGTGCTTTTGGCCAGCCATAGAAAATTTTCTTTGATCATAGTGAGGGTTGGGTTGGAAGCCATGGAGAAAGGATGGTAAAGAGCTTTAGATACAAATTGATTTTAGGATTTGATTAGGACTTTTGACACAAAAGGAATTCTTTATAAGTGAGAGGCGAGAGGGGTGAAACGTATACCCAAAAGTAATTAATGCATAGATTTGCATGCAATAGGAAATGAAGAGAAAGTGTTTAAGTAACCAAGGGATAATATTGTCATGATTAATGAATTTAGGGATAACGTAGAGAAATTAATACAAGCAGTTACCAAAGACATATACCTCAAAAGCTTTGCACGCGCGACCTTTCAGAGAATTAACACGTGTTCAAACTCTCAGGTTGACGTGGACTAGCGGTTTCATTTACTGAAATTCTCATTCATCTTAGAATTTTAAACTTCTGAACCGAGTAGGTCAGATACTTCTAGATGATTTTAATTTTAACTTCTGAGAAGTTATAAATCAAGTAGTTCAATTTTAGGCAACCAGATATTCTAAAATCACATTAGATATTGAACATAACTTCATTCTGGGCAGAATTCCATACTAATAATCTTTAGAATGAATTTGAATCTATCTTCAGAAAGAGATTTTGTGAAAATATCAGCCCACTGATGGTCTGTATCAATGAAATTTAAGTTTAATATCCCTTTCTGAATATAGTCCCTAATGAAGTGATGCTTAATTTCTAGGTGTTTTGCTTTGGAATGTAGAATAGGATTTTTAGAAAGACATATAGTAGAAGTGTTATCACAGAAAATTGGAATCTTACGCTCATAGATGTGATAATCTTCTAACTGAATTTTCATCCAAAGCATCAGAGTGCTACATCCTGCAGCAGCTACGTACTATGCTTCCGTAGTTGATAGTGCAATTGTGGCTTGCTTTTTGCTATACCAAGAGAACAGATTATTTCCTAGAAACTCACAACTTCCAGATGTACTTTTACGTCCTATTCTGTCTCCAGCAAAATTAGCATCGCAATAACCTACTAAATTGAACTCTTTGGATTTTCTGTAACACAGTCCAACATTAGCAGTACCTTTCACATACCTCAGAATTCGCTTGACATCAGTCAAGTGAGACTCTCTAGGATCTGATTGGAATATTGCACATAAACATACACTAAACAGAATATCTGGTCTAGATGCAGTTAGATAAAGTAATGAACCAATCATACCCTGTAGATCTTCTGGTCCACTTTCTTAGTTACATCATCTTTGCCTAGGATGCAAGTAGGATGCATTGGGGTTTTTGCTTCTTTACTTTCTGATAACTGGAATTTCTTTAGAAGTTCCTTGACATACTTTGTTTGGTGTATGTAAGTTCCTTCAGAAGTTTGATTTATTTGAATTCCCATAAAGAATTTAAGTTCTCCCATCAAGCTCATTTCAAATTCTACTTGCATAGACTCAGCAAATTCTTTTCCAAGAGAGATATTAGATGTTCCATAGATAATATCATCCACATAAATTTGACAGATTAAAATATCATTTTTAAATGTTTTATGAAATAGAGTTGTGTCAACCTTCCCTCTGATAAAATCTTTATCTAAAAGAAATGAACTTAAACGATCATACCAAGCTCGAGGAGCTTGTTTTAGTCCATATAAATATTTTTTAAGTTTAAAAACATGTTCAGAATATTTTGAATCTTCAAAGCCAGGGGGTTGATGTACATACACTTCTTCTTCAACATAACCATTTAAAAATGCACTTTTAACATTCATTTGATATAGAGTGATGTTATATTGAGCAGCATAAGCAATTAATAATCTAATAGATTCTAACCTGGCGAGTGGGAAAAAATTTTCATTATAGTCAATACCTTCCTATTGACTATACCTTGTGCAACCAATCGTGCTTTATTTCTGATGACTTCTCATTGCTCGTTCATTTTGTTTCTGAACACCCATTTTGTTCCAATGATATTAAATCCTTCAGGTCTTGGAACTAGATCCCATACATCATTTCTAGTAAATTGATTTAATTCCTCTTGCATAGCAATGATCCAATCTCTATCTTGAAGAGCTTCATCAATTGAGGTTGACTCAATCATAGAAACTAATCCAAATAGTGAATTTTCATTATTTCTAAGAAATGATCTAGTTCTGATGGGGGTCATCTTTGTTCCTAAGTATGACATATTCTGGATGATGTGTATTGAGCCTCGAATATCTTCTGAGAGAGGGTTCTTCAAAAATTCTCAAGTTCTCCAGATCTGTGATTTGAGGAACTTCTGATGTATTTTCAGCTTCTGAATCTTCAGTGATTGTGACTTGTACTTCCGTATCCTCAAGATTTTCAACTTGCTTTGGCTTTTGATGGCCAAGCTTATCATCAAATATGATATTGATTGATTCTTCAACAATCAAGGTTTTTGTATTATATACTCTATAGCCTTTTGAGCGTTTAGAGTATCCCAGCAGAAAACACTTTTGTGCTATAGAATCAAACTTGTTCTAATGATCTTTAGTATTAAGAATAAAACAAGTACATCCAAATGGATGAAAATATGAAATATTAGGTTTTCTACTTTTCCACAGTTCATACGGAGTCTTTTCAAGAATAGGTCTTATGGAAATTATATTTTGAATCTAACATGTTGTGTTTATTGCTTCTGCCCATAAATGTTTAGCCATATTAGATTCGTTTATCATAGTCCTAGCCATTTCTTGTAATGTTCTATTCTTACGTTCTACAACTCCATTCTGTTGAGGAGTTCTAGGACAGGAGAAATCATGAGAGATTCCATTATCGTTAAAGAACTTCTCAAAGAGATGGTTCTCAAATTCTCCTCCATGATCACTTCTAACCTTTATGATTTTGGACTCTTTTTCATTTTGTATTTGGTTACAGAAGTCAAAGAACATAGAATGTGACTCATCCTTGTTTCTTAAGAATTTTACCCATGTCCATCTGCTGTAGTCATCAACAATAACTAATCCGTACTTCTTTCCTCTGATTGATGCAGTTTTATCTGGACCAAATAAATCAATATGCAGAAGTTCTAATGGTCTAGAGGAGGAAACAACATTTTTTGATTTAAAAGAAGGTTTTGAAAACTTTCCCTTCTGACATGCTTCACAGAGAGCATCTGAGTTGAACTTCAGATTTGGGAGACCTCTTACCAATTTGAGTCTGTTGAGTTAAGATAATCTCCTCAAGCTAACATGTCCCAATCTTTTGTGCCAAACCCATTGCTCATCATTAATAGACAGAAGACAAGTTACTTTCTGAGTTTTAAGTTCAAAAAGGTCAATTTTATAAATGTTGTTCTTCCTGTTACCAGTAAAAAGGATTGATCTGTCTTTCAGACTAACAGCCTTATAAGACTCTTGATTAACGATTATGTCATAGCCGTTGTCATTTAATTGACTTATAGATAACAAGTTATGAGTTAATCCTTCTACTAGTAAAACATTAGTTATAGAGGGAGAGTTAGCGTTACCAATAGTTCCTAAACCAATCATCTTTCCTTGTTGGTTCCCTCCAAATCTAACGTCTCCACCTGATTTAATTTCCAAGCTTTGGAACATAGACTTTCTTCCCATCATTTGATGCAAGCATCCAGAGTCCAGGTACCATGACTGGTGTTTTAACTTCACTGCTAAGGACATCTGCAACATAAATGATTTTCTCCTTAGGTACCCATATCTTTTTGGGTCCTTTGGTGTTAGTGTTCCTAAAGTTCTGTTTGAACTTAGGTGTAGCATGAGAGGAATAGGATGTATATTTTATGTCATGAGTGTATCCAAAATTAAATTGTGTGTGCAAGGGTTTATATGTGATTTTCATTTCATCAACCGGTTGAGGTTGATATGGTTTCTTTCCCTTAGGTGTCTCATAACCAATTCATGTTCTATTGTTTCTACTTACACCATAAATCATGGAAGCCATCTTGCTTCTGTTTATACTTTTAGTAAGAAATCTTTGAAAGCTAGAGTCATATTCTTTCAAAATATTTTTAGGACTTGAGGAAATATCTGACTTAGAGACCTTTTGAATATTTAAATCCTCTACAAGTTCCTGATTATGTTTTTCAATTTCATAATTTTCTGCTTTAAGTTTTTTAGTTTCACATTCAAGATTGTCTTTAAGTTTTATATATTTTATTCTTAGTTTACTATAGTTTTCTAGAAGTTCTGATAAACTTTCTTCAATCTCATCTCTAGTAAGTTCAGAAAATACCTCGTTAGTTTCCGAATCTAAGCTTGAGTCATCTTCTGTGGTATCCATGAATGCTAAATTGGCGTGTTCATTTTCTGAGTTGTATTCTTCATCAGAAGACTCTGAATCATCCCATGTGGCCATCAGACTTTTCTTCTTCTCAAACCTTTTCTTTGGTCTTTCTCTTTGTAGTTTGGGGCATTCATTTCTTAAGTGTCCTGGTTCATTACATTCATAGCATATAGTTCCCATTCTGGTTGTCCTTTTGAATCCAGAAGATTCTCCTTTGTATTCTGGTCTTTTGAACTTTCTAAACTTTCTTTGTTTGTTCCTCCAGAGTTGATTGACTCTTTTGGAGGGAAGATACAAGTCATCTTCTTCTTCTGATCCGGATTCACTCAAGCATTCTTCTTCAGCCTGCAAAGCGTTAGTTTCATTTTTTTACAAATTTAAGAGCGATAGTCTTACCTTTCTTTTGAGGCTCATTTCCATCGAATTCGATCTCATGACTTCTTAATGCGCTGATGAGTTCTTCAAGAGATACATCATCAAGATTCTTTGCAAATTTTAATGCAGTAACCATTGGTCCCCATCTTCATGGTAGACTTCTGATTATTTTCTTGACATGATCTGCTTTTGTGTATCCTTTGTTTAGAACTCTCAAGCCAGCAGTCAGAGTCTGAAATCTTGAGAACATGGCTTCAATGGACTCATCATCTTCCATTTTGAAGGCTTCATACTTCTGTATGAGGGCCAGAGCTTTTGTCTCTTTGACTTGAGCATTACCTTCATGGGTCATTTTGAGTGACTCAAACATATCGTGCACCGTATCTCTGTTTGTGATTTTCTCGTATTCAGCATGTGAGATAGCACTTAGCAAGATAGTTCTAGCTTTGCGATGCTTCTTGAATTCTTTCTTTTGTTGATCTGTCATGTTGTTCCTGTCTATCTTTTTGCATGCATCTGCAGGATGTTCATAGACATCTACCACAATATCCCATAGGTCAGGATCATATACTAGAAAGAAACTTTCTATTCTATCTTTCCAGTATTCAAAATTCTCCCCGTCAAACACAGGTGGTCTTGAATAACCATTGTTGTTTAACTCAATTGCCATAGTGTTTTCTTTCTGGATCTTTATCTGACACAGTTAAGTGTTTGCACCCAGAACCAAGCTCTATGATGCCAATTGAAGGGTATGAAAACACTTAGAAAGGGGGGTTTGAATAAGTGATTTCTTTTTGGAAATAAAAATGACACAATATTTTATAATGGTTCGTTATAACTCAACTACTCCAGTCCACTCGCCAAGGTGATTTCGCCTCTCTCAGTCGAGGACTTAATCCACTTATCAACAGCTGATTACAACAATCCACGAAGGCAACAACCAACGTCTTCTTGAGAATCTTAACCAACACTTGGTTACTCAAGGAACACTTACAAACTTTTAACTTCTTGAGAATCCTAACCACAACTTAGTTTACTCAAGAAACAATTACAAACAGAATTTCTAACAAGTGACTTTAAGTGCTTCTTAATCTAAGCAGTATCACAACTTGTGATTTTTCACTCAGTTCAGTACAAGGAAAGTTAACTTTAAACTTATACATTGAACAAATAATATTTTCTTTCAAAATAAGTGTTCAAGTATGAGAAATTTCTTTAAATGAGCTTGCTTGTATCTTGTGTGTGTTTCTATTTCATGTAAGAGCTTTCTTGTATATTATCTGTCTATCTTTTTCTTTCAAATGGTCTTCTATTTATAATGTTTTGAAGATATTGTCCGATGCTGGATAATAGGCTAGATTAACCTCTTACGTTTGCGTGTTATCTTGGATAAACTTACTTTTCACGCTTCTTGAGACTTGTAACTAAATCTGCTTTTAGCCGTTACTAATTATTATGTCTTCAACGGAAACATTTCTATTGTCAGATAAAATTTTCTTTGTATTTCTTCAAGAAGGGCTTCTTTCTGGCTTTGTAGAGATAACGCTTATCAGAATTTTTCTTCAGCGGTTTGGTGCTTAAAGTCGTTTCTTCATTAGAACTTCTTTAGACTTTAGCGTGACTATTTTTCAGCATTTGTGTGTAGTCCAACTTCTGATGGTGCTAGTTTTGCTTGAACTTCAACATATGTCTAGAACTTCTTCTGAAATAAGAGATATACAATTAGAGTATCATATTTACTTATACAAAATTTATTTAATTTGTTATCATCAAAACACTAAGATTAGATTAGAACCAAACTATGTTCTAACAGTAGTGTCATTAAGCATTAATTTTCCCTTAGAACGCTAGTTGAACTTGACTTTGGCCTATTAGAAAGTAGTGAGATGGCTGGCTTTGGATTCCTGACCGAAGCTGTTTGATACTCGATGCTACACTCATTGAGATCAATCTTTCAAGATGTTTTCGGTCAGCCATTCGAGCGCTGACTGAGATAATGCTTTCGAGAAAGATCTGTGATATGAGCTCCCTAGAACCTGGTTACTATTTTAGGACAAGTGGAACCAACTAAACTTCAGTGGGGAGGGTATTTACCTATGGACTACATGCATGCCTTTAAACCTAAGGCTCTTGTGTGACTTGATTGTTATCTAACCACTTGATTTCCTTGCAGGTCTTGTTTGTAGGACTTGCTCGGCCTTATTACCTTATGCTTTGCCTATTGAATAACATTTGCATAACATCATGACATCATAACATAGCATGTTAACTAACCCTTCAAGGATCTTAGGAATTTAGGGCGCATGATTTCAGGTGCTATTATCAAGGACTGAATTCCTATCAAGGGGCAAGATAATTTATTTTCCTCTGGACATATGTCTTCAGATGAAAAAATATACACCTATCAGGGACAACAGGATTTATTTTCCTTTAGCCATGGGCCTTCAAAGTCAGAAGTACAAGTATCCTGAATCAGAGGCTATGACCCACTAGATATGGTGAGCTTGATTCTCATAGAAGGACATCCAAAATGAAAGTTCTTCAGACAAAGATGCGACCAACTCATTTTCTAATGTTGCAAACTAAATTCCCTAAAGATCCTTGAAAATGTTACATTTGCATTCATAACATCGCATAGCCGGTTTCTTACAACGGGTTTCTCACCTCCTTGCTGTTTATTTCAGCATCATAAACATGGATCTCGAAAAATCAGTCAAAGACCTTCAAGCCCAGAATGCCCAGTTTCAAGATCTGATCCTGAACTTGTCCAAAGGGCAAGACGAGCTGAAAATCTTGTTGACCAAGAAGGAGAAGAAGCCCAGAAGACCTGTGGGTGTCATCAACTTGGGAAAAAGATTTAGAGGCCTTGCTAGAAAAGCCAAAGAGGTGGAGATCCCTGAGACGATGACAATGATCAAGATGACGATTCTAGCATCAAAACTAATGTGAAAAGCAACCATGATTTTGTCCAACCCTCTAAGAAAGAAGAGGATTACTACTATGAGGATGAACATGCTGATAAAAAATATATGTTGCTAGAAGAACGTATGAAAGCCATGGAAATTCCGAAGGTACCTAGACTAGATTTTGAAGTATTGGGACTCATCTCAGGGGTTGTCATCCCTCCCAAATTCAAAACTTCGGCATTTTCTAAATATGACGGAGTCTCTTGTCCTAAGCTGCATTTGAGATCCTATGTGAGGAAGATTCAGCCTCACACTGCTGACAAGAAGCTGTGGGTTCACTTCTTCCAAGAGCCTGTCTGGAACACAACTTGAGTGGTACTACCAACTGGAGGGTGCCAACATTCATACTTGGGAAGATTTGGCAACTTCTTTCTATAAGCAATACCAATACAATGCTGACCTCGCACCAACACGCATGCAACTACAAAGCATGATTATGGGTTCTAACGAAAGCTTCAAAGAGTACGCCCTGAAATGGAGAGATCTGGCAGGCAGAGTTCAACCTCCTTCGGCTGATAGAGAGTTGGTCGATATGTTCATGAGTACGCTGACTAGTCTGTTCTATAGTTATTTGCTGGCAAGTTCATCATCTAGTTTCACTGACCTCATATTGACCGGGGAACATGTTGAAAGTGGTATCCGAAGTGGGAAGATCCAAGTGGCTACATCTTCTAATACCACAAAGAAGGTGTACAATGGGAGGAATGAACCCAACACTGTTGGAGCAGTCCTGGTCTCTAATCAAGCTCTGGTACAACAACATGGCAACCGGCGTAAACAAGTCACACCCAAAAGATAATTCACAAAGATCAACATGACTTTGACTGAAGCATTACAACAGTTGCTGAAAGGAGGGCTAATTGCATTGAAGGATCCTCCTCTGAAGCCTAATACTTCATCTCATCAATATAATCCCAATTCAAGATGTGCTTATCACTCCGACAACATTGGACATGACACTAATGATTGCTGGCCATTGAAGAACAAAATCCAAGATATGATCGATGCTGGGGAAATTGAGTTCCACCCTCCTGCGACCCCTAACGTGATCACTACTCCCATGCCTAATCACAACAATATAGCTAATGCTGTGGATGGCTAGAAGGATGGACTTTTGGATCATTAGATTTACTTGCATGTGCAATTTCTATTATGTTTGTTTAAACATTTGACTTATGATAGAAATTATTTGTTTTAATAATCATCATTAATGCATTGCATATGTTTGTCTGGAATTTTTTCTTCTCTTATTCTTATGTTAAAGCTTCGCTTTTACTTTGTTCTTTTTGATATTCAACTCCTGCTAAGCTTTAAGCCTTTTGAGGGAGGATGACACAAATGATACCGCGATCTTATACAATATGCTTTTGAACAGACAGTGCTGACGATGTACAAGCATTGTTTCAATTCCTAAACAATGGAGATATAAGGATGTTAATCCCTAGTCAACCCCTTTGAGCCTAATAAGTAGGAGTGTTCTTTCTCATACAAATTAAACCCTTAAACATAACCTCGGGCAGGGTAGTTACTCAGTTAACTCAATTATACCAGTTGTTCGTTCACATAAATAGTGATGGGTTCCTGTAACTATTAAGTCAGGCAGTCAATATCTATCAAGAGAAAAGACTGCTAAGTCAAAACTTATGAAGGAGACTTAGGCAAAATTGAGATAGCCCGTTGACTGTAATCTCGAAATAAACAGTTCAGGCAAAAGTTAGGGATAACAAAGTAAAAAAAAGAGGTTGCTACAAATCCTTGACAAAAGAGAAACGTTACTAAAATGATGTCTTCCTTTTCAAATAAACTTCAGGTTTTGAAACCATCACCAATGTCAGTGTTACAATTCCAAAATCTTTTGGAGCCTAAACGCATAGTTAACTGAGCGTAGGACCGAAGAACATCACGAAGATTGGGTTGGGTACAAATAAACTTTGAGCCATTATCCTTTGTTTCTAAAACCATGAACCAGGCCACGTTACAATCCTTGAAAGTCCTAACTGAAGCATGGTTAGTTCGAGAGCATACTATTACCAAAAAGGTATCCTGACTCCTTAAGGTTTACCATAAATGCTGATTTGATATCACGTTTTTACAAATATCACGCTCTTACACCTTTTGTTTTATTAAAATGTTTTTCAAAACTTCAAGACAGACATATGCATCGCATCTCATGAGTTTCATTATTAAACATATATTTCTACATACATTCAAATGTTTGGCACCAGGAAGAATCTGCATAAGGTGTGACTAATGACTAAAAGTTCTCTCGACAGACAAAACCACTTCAGAAGTAATATCTCTCGCACCTGACTCGGTTGGTTAAAAGACCAATGTATACAAGGGTGTAGCGGGGAAAATCTGATATCGAAGCCATGGGATTGACTCGAATCAATATTTCATTTGAAATCGCCACCGCGCTTTATTTTTTCAAAGGAAGAGGGAAAAGAACGAAAAACCCAAAGTTGTTTTTTTTTAAAACAAGGAAGAGAACTCAGGTTCGGGTGTTGATTATACAAGGGGAAGGTTTAAAGAACCCCTCATATCTGTGGTATTCCACAGGAACCTTTTTGAAAATCTGTGTTGTGTGTGTGCTAAAAAAGGGTTTGTTTTATTTTTAAAATAAGCTCGGCAAAGCGTTAAGCTTTGGGCCTACATACCTCCTCGGTGCAATGGAGAAGTCAGAGCTAATGTAGTTCCGCTTAAAGGGAAAACATTTTTTAAAACGAATAAACACTTTATCGTCGTTGGAGAGAAATACTCAGCCATTGATCTTGAGCATGAGAACAAACGAGTTCTTTGCATCGCAAATGAAAGAAGGGCTCCAACTCGGATAAAATCGACGAGTATGCCACTAGCTCTCTCACGCGGAAAAGATCTCATTATATCAATCAATTTCAAAATCGTGGGGTATAACCACTCGTTTCGACAATTAACGGTGTCTAAACTTTGAAGAAGAGGCCACTAAGGGCAAAAGATATTTTAAAAGAAAACGGTTTTGAAAAGATTGCAAACATAAGAAGGTTTTTGAAAAAGGGAGAAGATTTTGAAAATTTAAGAATGGGAGGAGATGAAGAGGCTATCCTATTGCGTATAATAAAAGCTAAGGAAAGAAACGGTCTAACCGAAATAAGAAGCCAACACTTGACATTGTGAGTCAAGGTAGATTTCCCTTCCTTTGGAATATCAATACTAAACCAACATTATTACTTGGGGATCCAGATGAATTTATTATCTTAGCACCACTTTGCATTAAGCACATTAAAATTCTGACGAAAATCGGGCAGAGTAACGGCTGTTTTCGGGTAAAATCCTTATATCCATGCCTTGGAATTAACCATCAAGGGCTTTCAAGGAAATACCTGCACACATCAACAGACAACAATCCAATGCCAGACAGACAGAATAACAGCAGAGTAATAACAGAATAAGGGTCCAGAGGCACCAAGTCCATAAGTCCGAATCTCCAAAATGCTAGGGATAGTAACCAATAGTCCAAAAGAGAGCCTTAGGTGTTTTTTAGATTTTTGTTATTTATTAGTGTTTTAGCATAAAAGTAAAGTATGGTCCAAGTGGACAAAAAGAAAATGGCGGAAACATAAACATATGTCCAAATGGACAAAGAGAAAATAGCGGAATATAAACGTCCAAATGGACAAAGAAAAAATAGCGGAATGTAAATATGATGAAATGATAAAATAAAGCGATAAAGCGAGAAATATAAAGAGCGGTATAATAAAGTGCGAAAATTAAAGTCAATTGTTAAATGTTAAAGATAACCATCTTGAAACTTGTCAAGTATGTTATCAAAGTTAGTAATAAAGATCGATGGTGAGTGAAGGATGTACTCGGATTTAAATTCAATGAACATTTATCAGAAGCTTGATAAAATCATTGCGACTACACGATAAACCTTCATAAGTCTTAAATCAACCGCATACAATTCTCTTCCATGTTTGATCTTTTTGATTCAGGACACGAAATATTGCGCTATGTTAAGCAGATCGCCAAGTGGTTTATGTAGAAATCACCCTACAACGAGGCCGGTCAAAACTTTACGTGCTAATGCATGCGAGAGGAATGATATGTAGATCATTCTCCGAAAGCAATACCGCACGAAAAGAAAAATGGTGAGTGATATAGTCTTTACTAAGAATCCATAAGAATTCTCAAAGTATTAAGACTTTCATCGATCAAAATAAAGAGAAACAAAAGATGGAACCACATTAAAATCTCCTTTCATCCATAATTTCAATCACATAATTTTGCGGATTTGGATTCTCATCCTATCGACGCCCTAAGTCCATTGAAATTAGAGAGAAATTAGGCCTCTAGTTTGTGATTCAAAGAAAATATCAAAAGAATGGAGTAGAAGAAGAGTTAGAACCAAAAACAAGTCAAAAATAGCAAAAACAAGCATTCTGCCTCACTGGAAATCGATTTACCTCTGTAGGAAATCGATTTCCTGCCTGCAGAATTCATATCTGGCGCAAAAAACAGAGTGGAAATCGATTTCCCTTTGTAGGAAATCGATTTCCTACGCACAGTTTTCAAAAAAAACAGCATTATGAACTTTGAAACTTGATTTAGGCAAACATACTGTGGTGTCGTTTTCTTTACCTCCCCGTTTCACTTGGGAGGACGGCACGCTAAACCCTTCACGCGAAATTTGGAAGGAGAATGCGCCCGTGGCGGGATGAATTTTGTTTCAGTTCTTCCTACGATATCACACGAACTTTCTTATTGGTCCTACGAGTAGGAAAGGGAAAAAAAGATCTCAACTAAACCCTAGGAGTTTGCTAAGTGTGGGGATTTCACCTAGACTAGAAATTCTGGAGTCCGGGGGGTCGGTTATACATAGGGAAGTGTTTAAACACCCTACATATCTGTAGTACTCTACAGGAACCTTCTCTGTGTCATTGTGATTGTGTTTGCTGCTAATGATTGGGAAAGTTTCTCCTTTGTGTTAGGAGAAGGAATTGAATTGATTAAAGAAAGACAGACAGATAGACAGACTGACTATTTTTGGTATTTTATTAGCTCGCTGAGGTTCCTTGTGAACCTCATGCCTACATATCCCTAGTGGAAGTCAGAGCTTAATGTAGTTCGGGGAACTAACTAGGGAAATTACTTGTTTTTGGTGCCTTGCTTGAAGCTCAAGGTTGAAGCTTGGAATTAAATCTCTGTTTACAGTAAAGAGACATGAAATCATCTTTACAGAGAGGTATTTGTACTATTCTACCACAAACATTTAAAAGTGACAGAAAAGCTAAAAAATGATGTTTCATTAAGAGGGGAGTCTACTTGGTTGATCAAGTATGACAGTCAGACGCCTCTTAAATGAAAGAAAGTTGCTCGTCCAAATTAGGGAAAGTGTACAAGTCTGGGGATGTGCCAGAGCATGTCTTTCAGAGTCCTAAATGGGAGACTTTGATTGAAATTTGAAATTGAAATGTTTGTTTGTTTGAATGTGGTAGAGTAGTAAAAATATCTCTCTATAGAGATAAGCTATGTCTATCTACTGTATAAAAGATTTGACTTTAGCTGGCTTGTATGAGGCCCAAGCTTGAGGCTTTTTGATTGATTAATTAATTATTATTGACTCTGGGAGATGACTCCATTGAGGATTAATTACAGGGTATTTGTGTGTTCTGTACGAAGCCCAGAATTGAGGCTGACTCTATTTATTTGATGGATTTTTATTTGGTGTTCTGTACAAAGCCCAGAATTGAGGCTGACTCTGCTTAGGGAGACTATATTTGTGTGCCTTGTACAAAGCCCAAGGTTGTGGCTGACTGCTGAGGATAACTGAATTTTTGAGACTATGAATGACTCTATTTTGCGTGCCTTGTACAAAGCCCAAGGTTGTGGCTGACTCTAGCTAGGGAAAACATTATTTTCTGCCTTGTACAAAGCCCAAGGTTGTGGCTGACTCTTAAATAAACTGAGTATGGATGACTCTGTGGGGAAAAGATCCTAGGTGTTAGGAATCTTTGACACATGAAAATATGGTTTATCTGCCTTGTACAAAGCCCAAGGTTGTGGCTACTGAGTGATGAAGAACTCACTGGGGAGACTCTATTATCTGCCTTGTACAATGCCCAAGGTTGAGGCTGACTCTTGACAGGGGAGTTTTATTGTTTGGGTGCCTTGTATGAAGCCCAAGGTTGAGGCTAACTGTTTTTGTTGGTTTTGACTCTACTGAGGAGGTTTTATTTATTAAAAGACTGTTTTTCTTTGGAAGCTAACCCTTTCCAGGGATTTTGACTCAGCTGGTGAAATTATTTAGTAAAAGACTGACTTTATCATGTTTTTGGAGGCTGACCCTTTCCAGGGATTTTGACTCTTTTGGGGAAATTATCTCCTAAGAGAAATGAATCTTTATTTATTTTGACATTTTATTTAATTGACTTTGGAGGCTAACCCTTTCCAGGGATTTTATTGAAATGATTGGATTGATTTTAATTGACTTTGGAGGCTAACCCTTTCCAGGGGTTTTATTGAAAATGAAAGAATGTGTGGAAGCTAACCCTTTCCAGGGATTTTATGATTGAAAAATGGATGGCAGAAAGATTATCTAATGGAGACTTCTTGTTTAAAGCCCAAGATGAAGGCTGACACATGCTGAGGAGAAAATAAACATAGATCCTAGACTCTGCTAAGGAAGATTGATGAAGATAAGGGTGACAGAGACTGTCCATGTCTCTCATTCCACAAGGTGTACTCAATGCAAAATTGAGACAAACTTAGCTTGTTTAAAGTCTGGTTTAAATTGGAAGAAACTCACCAGGGTATGTTAGAAGGTGACTAAAGACCTGTTCCTATGTTTATAAGAAACCTGATGGGTCCTTGTATACAAGCTCAAGAGGAAGCTGGAAATGCTTTTAAGAAGCCTGTGGGTCCTTGTACAAAGCCCAAGAGGAGGCTAATCGAGGGTCCTTGTTATAGCACAAGAGAAAGCTTATGTAGTTTTGAACTTATTTTGGCTCTAAGCAAATGGGTAAGAGGTTTCACCGGGAATAATTCCTCTTTGGTGGATGTGTCCTATTATTTGGATTCTAAGGTTTTTGCCAAGATGTTTCACCGGGAATAATTCATCTTGGGGGTTTGAACTACAGATCTCTAATTAGGAAAGAGCCTTCACCGGGAAGACATTCTCAATCCTAGGTCATATTCCTATAATATATATATAGTTTAACTGTCCTAAGGTTTATACTCAAACGTAGTTCTAAACTAATATATATGCACAATTTATATTTGACAGTAATTTAAATAAAGACTGTAAATTGAAAGCTTGTAAAGCCTAACCTGGATGGAGTGGAGGCCTTTGAAGAAGTATGTACAGAGCCTCAACAGTATTTTTGTTGTTTTGTTGATAATAGTTGAATATATTTATGATAAACAGTTATTGGTTTTTGAAAACAGAAGAAGTGAAGATGGACAAAGGTCACATAGGTATCTGAAGAGTTTCACCGGGAATAATGCCCTTCAAATACCAGAAGAATGTTTTTGAAAACAGAAAGAAGATTTTGAAAATACAGTTTTGAAAACAAGCTAAGAAGAGAAGGTTTTTGGGACTTACACTCTATTAGAGGCCCAGTACTTTACAGTACTGGTGTAAAAGCAATTTGAAAAATGATTTGGAATGATGCAAGGTTTTGCTGTTTGAAAACCCTAATCATTTGATTTAATCAGAGATTGAAAAATAGTTTTGAGAATTGACAAAAGTCAACTTAATTAAAGTAAAAATAAAGATTTTTACTCAATTAAGACCTAAGCAAATAGGGTTTTATCATAAACTTATTTACAAAGTAATTAGGTTAAGACAAAATGAATATATATTTAAAGTATTTTAAGAAAACACTTTAAAAACACACTATGTTAAACCTAATTAAAACACATGAAATAAATAATATTTTTTATGATTTTTTGATTATTCACAAAATATATATGTTAAATGAAAAGTGTGTGAAAAATGAAGTGAAAATGATTTAATTTGATAGGTTAAATAATTGTGTGAAATTGTGAAGAAAATAAGTGTGAAAAGTGGTAAAAAATTAGAAATGTCTCCACCAAGGTTTGAACTCACGCCCTTTGGATCACACACCCAAAACCAAACCACTGAGCCAGCGCGCGCATGGTGATAGTAATACGCATCCAACACATTATATTTTCAGATAAGTGCTTAAATCATGAAAAAAATAAAAGGAATAAAAAGTCTGGGGCGAGGGGGATTCGAACCCCAGACTTGAGGCATGAGGAGACTAAGAGCGTATCGGAGGCCACTAGGGCAAGTTTGTTCAGTCGTTTAGGGAACGCCTACCATTCAAAATAAAATAAACTTTGGCCCCAGATTCAAATTTTTGCGCGCCATGGCCATAGTCATCTTCTTCCTCGAGCTCAAGGATTTTCAAAATCCTAACTCTCTGGTTTCTCAACTAAATGACATGATGTAAACATCAATCTTGTTCTAAATTTCCTCACGAATCCAGATATGTAACTAACATTTATTTATATGAACTATAGCTACCTAATTTCTCAGAAAACTCTAAGAACACATGAACCCTAAATTTGAAATTAAATGACAAACAAGATGAATAAATGCAAGATGATAGAGGGTTTTCAATCCTCTGATGATGCTAAACAAGATAGAATCGAGTTTTAACTTAAAGAGTGCTTAAATTAAAGAGGTGAGGTTCAGGAACATACCTCTGAAAATGGAGGTCGTGAGGATGATGGAGAGCACCTGGGCTTGAATGGATGATCTCAATAGCTTCCCTGAGACTCAATGATGCTAACTGAATGCTTATTGCAGCCTGAATCCTTCTGAATTGTTCTATGGACCTCCCTCGATTTCAGCTTCAAGTGAACATGGAGGGTGTTGATTCTTGAGTTACAGATGAGCTGCAGCCATCTGGTTAGCTTCACTATGACCTGAGGAGTGTGCCTGGATGATTGGCTTGGCTCGGAACCTCCTGAATTACTCCATGGACCTCCAACTGCAAATGCTCCAAAGTGAGAGCAACAATGGTGTTCCTCCACTTACAGAAGTGATCCAGGTGCTTGGATCACCTCAAATGACCTCCCTTGAGATGTTAGAAT
Source organism: Vicia villosa (assembly GCF_029867415.1). Classification (NCBI taxonomy): domain Eukaryota; kingdom Viridiplantae; phylum Streptophyta; class Magnoliopsida; order Fabales; family Fabaceae; genus Vicia; species Vicia villosa. Next base: position 52,490,968 of record NC_081181.1, on the reverse strand, counting down.
GTTCACTTCCCAAAGATGAGCTCTGGTTTGAAGAAATCGATTCTTCTTGCCAAAGAACTTTGAAAAACAATGAACATGAGAAGAGAAAGAGAAAGCAAGGAATATGGTTGCTTTGGTGTGTTTTTGAATGAGGAATGCCTCTGTATTTATAGGCAAATGGATGCAGATCAATTGGCTGTGGTGAGCTTGCTTAGTGTAGTGAGTTTGGTTTCTTAGCCATGAAGAAATTCAAAGAATCTCCAAAATGCAATGATGCATTTTCGGGCTAGCTTCCCCTATCCATTGATTCTATCTGATCTTAGGGGACATTTCAGATGCAAAGTGAGCTCTAATTGGTTGATGAGAAGATTCCTTGGGTGATTCATCAATTTGCCATAAATTCACAAATGTAATCATTACATAATCACATGTTCTTGTTTTTAGAATCTTCTTCAATTCTTATGGCATGGTGAAAATGAATGCATGGCATGGTTTCAGATGTGTTATGGGTCGTGTAGCATCCATAAGAGAGGTTATTTGCACAAAATTTGCAAAGTCCAAAAGTGTCCATGACCTATAATTTTACTTCATGAGGCCAACTTTGAACAAGCATAACTCTTAGCTCAAATTGAATTTGGAGAAGGTTGAACACAATTTGGAAAGCCCTAAACATCTACTTTAAATCATTAGTTTATGTCTTCTTCAGAATCATTTGGGAAATTTGTGAAAAATAAGCCCAAAGTTGGATGAAAACTAGGTTAAAACACTTAGAAAAATTTCTAAGTGTTTATGACCTAAACTTCAAAATTTCCAAAACTTCATAAATGATTGATCTTTTGAAAAAAGTTCCTTTGTAAGATGTTGTTTTATTTTGCAAGATCTACAACTTTCATGTTGGAAGTTTTTTGAGTTGTGTAGGTGAAATTTTGAGTTCTCACCATGCCTTCAAAAACCCTAATTCCCGACTTTTTGCTCCTTGATGAATTTCTTTGAATTTCTTTGGTCAAATGACTTTAATATCCATATATTGATGATATTGATCTTTGAAAGTCATTTTTTTGACCAAAAACCTTAAAAGTCAAAGGTGATCCCATACAGTTGACTTTTGCCTGACAAAGTGAATTTTTGGACTTTTGTGTAGAAACAAGATCTTATCCTCAAATGAATGATGTAAATGGATTATATTGAGGTAGTAGAGACTCTTGAATCATGTCTTGAGTTTTGGATTCATGCCCTGATTAAAAGTCAACTATCTTGGTGAATTAGATCAAAAACCCTAATTGTCGACCAGAGGACAATGATGACTGTAGACTTTGAACTGAGGTGTAATGTCCAGTGGATCTTGTCATATGAGTTATTTGAAGATGATTGATGTCTTTGAATGATCTCTTGGGGCTTTTTAGGGTTTCCCAAAGGTGATCCCTGATTTTAGTCCTTGATAGGCTCCAAACCCTAGTCTGTTGATCTGAGTAATCCTGTGCTTAGATGACTGGGTGTCTTAATCAATCATAGGTGTAATAATGAGGCTTTTGAGTCTTATGATTGTATTAGAGACTAATCCCTCTATTGATTGATCCTTTGCCTGAGTTTTCTTGTCTTTGAACACCCTCGATTGAATGTCAGGCTGCTCTGGGTACTTGCTTTGACTTGATGAAAATCCTGAAGATATGTCATCTCAGGGGGGTCAAAAATTAGGGTATGACACATACAAACACCTTATGATCACATATCCATTGGAGCACGAATTTTCCATCAAATCACCATCAAATAGGACCAATATAGCATCTGTAATACGGTGAACTGACTTTTTATCGATCGAAATGTCGCGGTTAAGCATGAGTCGCCACCGACTTTTATTTTATCCAAACAAATTCAGAAAGGCTAAAAGAAACAGAAAAAAACCTTTTAAAGAAATCTAAGTTCGGGGGTAATTTATGCAAAGGGAAGGTGTAAGGCACCCTTTGCATCCATGGTTTTCCATGGGCTCTTAATTGCTTTGCTTGCTCGTTTTCAGAAAATGTAGATGAAAGAGGAAAAAATGGACTTTAGCTCGTAAATGAGCGTAGCCAGTTTTTTGAAGAATTTTGAGAAAGAATATAGAAAATAGAGCATGGCAAGGCAATTAGGAGCAATTACCTTAAACTCAGATGATAGGTCTCTTTTTAGCATTTCAGAATGAAAGGGTCAATCCTTGCCATAAGTGGGCAGGAAGCCTTTCGTTTGGAGGTAGAAGGGTCATCGAATTATCGTTCGCTCAAAGACTGACCCATGCCATAGAGAGGCAGGTAGTCTAAGGGGAAGGATCTGAATAGCCTTTCGTAGGCAACCAGAGGATACCTCAGCCTTTTCCGTAGGCAACTTCTGAGGGTCGAGGTCATGTTAGTGTATCGAAGGCAGCATCATTAGGGACCATGACCTTTAATCGAGGCAACATGGCTGAGGTATCCTCGTATTCGAGGGACTGGCTATTCTGCACAAAATACAAGGCAACAAGGCAACAAGCAACAAGGCAACAAGGCAACAGAGAGGTTACCCAAGAGTGTGCGTGTGTGCATCAATCACGTGATTAATTCGATTAAATTACCTTATAATTAGTGATTCTAAATTAATTACAATCTTGCACTCCCTATAATTACTAACCACAGCAGTATAAACAAATAATCAAAGCAATATGGGGAAGGGAAATTGCAACCAGCGGAGGAGAGGGGAATTGAAACCATCGGGATAAAATAAAGCAAACGGTTTGACACAAGTAATAATTGAGGACAGGGTTAAGGGTTACCAATGTTCGTAGCTTTGGGAATTGACAAACCCTGAAGATTTGAAAAAGGAAGAATAAACAGAAAAATGGGTGAGTGCATTATCGGTTCGGAGGCAAACGAAATTAACCCTAAAAATTAAAAAGATAAAGGAATTAAAAAATAAATATATAAACAATAGATACTTAGCTTCGAATTTGATCTGGTATGGTTGGCAGTCGGAGGTATCTTGATTAATCCATGCTTGCACGCGCAAGCTATGAATATTCGAGCTCAGCTCATGATGGTAGTACCTCGCAAAAAAAACAAGAAAAATGGACAGGTACGGATGCATGAACAAATACTGTCGAAAAGAAATCTAACAATTAAATTATAAGAAGTGATTAAACATTTTTTTTTGAATTTTTATATGAGAAATAAAATAAAACTAATAAATCTAACAATAAAATAACTTTTGAATTTTCAATAAATAAAAGGGAAAATTTAATTATTCTAAAGATAATTTTGTATTTATTATTTTTAATAATTTTATAAACTAAAAAGATATAAATTAAAAAGCCTAAAAATCTATGTGAGATTGATATGTTGTAATTAATTTTATATAAGAAATTCAAAAGAGAAAAAAAACGTCATCAGCAACAACACGTGGGGCGGTGAGTTCTAACTATTCCACTTTTCCTTTTTTTTTTACTTTATAAAATAGCAACAACATCTAATCATGTCTCTAGAAGTGGCACTTAAATAAAAAAACAAATAACAAACAACATCCACACATTTGAAGATAGAGATCACAGTAAGCAAAAGAAATTGAAACCATAAAATTAGCTTGTTCCTTCTCCACACAAAACAACATATAAGAACACAATCCTTTTTTGTTTGTTTAGAGTATAATAAGAACACAAAAGTTAAACATTACAAAATCAAACATGCTTTCAGAATCAATAGAAACATGAAATCAGAAGAGAAACAAAATACCCGATCGAGGCTCCGACGTGGGAGTTTGGTCCGGTAATGTTGTTGGAGGGAGTCGATCATGTGGTGGTGCGTGTGGATCTTCGCGGTGGTTCGTCGGAGATCGGAGAGGCGGATTTCGCGGAGGAGGCCCGTTCTCGAAATCTTCTTCTTTATTACTTACTCAAATCGTTGTTGATTCTGATGTGATTCGAGTTGATGAATTTGACGGTGTCGGTGTTGTCAGTTTGCGCCCGGCTGTTCCGTGGTGGCTGCGATTCCGGCGATTAGGAGGTGGTGGTGTAAATGGCGGCTGAAGCTTGCAGTTGCCGCTGTTTGTGTTGATTGACGATGAGCGGTTCGGCCGCTGTATGTTGCATTGTCGGTGATTCAGATCGGAGGAAAATCGCTACCGAGTTGTGTTCATTGAAGATGTGTGACGTTGGTGCTTCCTTTTGTTGAATTCTGCAAAAAAAGAAGTAAACTCCGTACAAGCTAATGTTGTGAATTTGATGTTTACAGGTTAAAAACAAAGTGATAGCTTCTGCAGAATTGGTTGATCGGTGAATGGTGTTTGGTCGCCTGAGCTTTGTACGTGTGTATTGTGATGGTTAGAAAAATTAGGAGTGGAATGTTGAGAGTGTTAGGATTGTGAATGTTCGGAGGAGTGTCTCCCCAAATAAGGATTGATTATGGTTCCTATTTATAAAAATGCAAAATTAGGTTAAAACATAGTGGACCTCAAAAATAACTAAAAAGCCCAAAAAGGAGAATAAATTGATTTGGATTTTAGGATTATATTCTTAATTAAAAGCTAATCTAAGATGTAAAAAGGTGTACAAAATTAATTAATTAAGAATTACAAATGATAAAACAAATTATTTTTGTGATTTTATAAAACAGTGATTTAAAACAAAAATTAAGTTAGTAATGAATAAAAGAAAAAATGTCAGTAGTGAGTTTCGAACACGTGACCTCACGCTATTATAGCTTTCACTCTCAAATTCTTACCGACTGTGCCAATTCATTTATTCGAAATAAAATGGCGTTCGTAAATATATGAGGGCAAATTTTGGGGTATGACAGCATCAAAGATGCATTGAACACAAACAACAAAGAATCACATTATGGTAGATGGAAAAGGATGATGAAAATTACCAATTCTTGAACAAAACTTAGATCCACTTCAACAATCACCAACACAAATCTTGATCTCTCAACAATTGAAGAAAAAAGAGTGAAATGGATGGTGGTTTAGCTCAAAGTTTGTGAGGTTCAAGGTGTGACTCACAAACTTTATGAAAGAATAAAGAGCTTTGGTGAATTTGGTAGGGATGAGGAGAGAAATTGCAAGGGGTTTGTTGGCTCTCAAAGCTTGAGAAATGAGAGAGTAGAGGTCTCTATTTATAGAATTGGAGCAAGAGTAGTGGCAAATTGGTCTTTTTGTGTTTGGTAATTAATTTGTGGTTAATTGGTAATTAAAGTGGGATTTAAATGGTAAAATGATGTTTAAGTGGGTTTAATGAAGGAGTTAATTTTGATGAGGTGGAAAATTGGTAAAATGATCAAATAAAAAGGTGCCAAAATGATGTCAAGCTTCCCTCCTTATATTTTTTTGAATTTTGCGCACAGGAAATCGATTTCCCACAGGGGTAAATCGATTTCCACCTTCAAATTTCAAAAAAATTTCTTCTTGCACTGTTTTGACTTTTGCCCGATCTTTCACCTGTAAAATATAAACAAAAGAGACAAAACATATATTTTTTTGATTTTTGGTTAGCACTAAACAAATAAAAATCTAAAAGTGCTTGATGATTCCCCTCAGAGACAATCACAGTATCAAAGATAAAGCCTCACAATGGTGCTTTTGATTGATGATTGAATGCAATTGATGTATGATCTTAGGGTCAAAAATTGGGGTATGATAGATGCCCCTATTTAAGTTTCTTTGATCCGGAAATACGATGATTGAAAATCTTCGTTTTGAGGAGATTGAAGAGACTTAAATATATAAAACACGCAATTTTTGAACCTAAGATGCAATGCAATTTTTAATGAATGTATATGATGATGAAACAACATTGGGGAGAAAAAGAACTCCACTGGGGAAAGCACATGTCTTGTGGGAAGAACTCCAATGGGGAAACAAGACTTTGTTGGAGAAACGAAACTTTGCTGGGAAAAGAAACTTCACTGGGGAAAACATTTCGCACCAGAGAGATTAAAGCATCACCTTTCACTAGGGTGAGAAAAGGGGGCATCCTCTTTCACTGGGGATGAGAAAATATGCATCCTCTTTCACTGGGGAATCATAAGATATGCATCCTCTTTCACTGGGGATGAGAAAGTATATCACCTTTCACTAGAGAATCCGAATACCTATCTTTCATTAACAGAGAACACACCATCGTTCCACTGATGATAAAAATGCATCGACGTACCACTGACGATGAAGATAAAATAACATACACCAACGTTCCACTGAAGGTGAACTACCAACGTTCCACTGGAGGTAGAAAAGAGATATATCGTCGTGCCATTGACGATAAAATATACCATCGTTCCACTGATGATATGAGAAAATATACATCGACGTACCACTGACGATGAAACAAGATAACAAGATACACCATCATTCCACTGAAGGTGAGCTACCAACGTTCCACTGGAGGTAGAAAAGAGAAATATCGCCGTGCCATTGACGATAAAACAAGATAACAAGACACACCATCGTTCCACTGAAGGTGAGCTACCAACGTTCCACTGGAGGTAGACAAGAGAAATATCGCCGTGCCATTGACGATAACACATACCAACGTTCCACAGAAGGTATGAAGAAATGCCCTTTTGTACCAATGACGGTGAAGAGCAATCAATAATACTTTTCAATGATTTGAGGATGCAAACACAAATGCATAATCTCAACATTCATCATCCAGCGACCAAAATTCAATCCATGACCAAATGGAAAGAAACTGCCCAAAAGACTGGACTAAGTGAGAGAGGAACTCACTGGTCTTCTGTTCGTAGACATCTGAACTGAAACATATTATCCACCTAGAAACAAATTCAGTGGGGATTTTCAAGGAAAGTGAGCTTTTTCTGCTTAAGATACTCTAAATGAAAGAGAAAATCTGTTTGACAGTAAACTTCATGATAGCAAATGTGAATGTATGACTGTTTTTGATGCATGTTAATGATGCATATGCTGCCAAAACTTAGAACAAGGAGTAACTCAAGAGATAGAGTACGAAGATAACATAATCAAGCATGTCTCAAGCTGACCACCAGAGCAGAAACTGCTATAACAATCTTTTGATGGCATCAGAATAAATGCTACCCAACACTGAGGGATCATTGGAGCTGAGAGAACAAAAATAACTGAGTTCTACATCATATTCGAACCAGACCAAAGGTGCATTGAATGGAACACATTCTTCTTCTTTTGCATATGAATACATCAACATATCCGTTCCTTGTAATGCACTCATGAATCAAAACAAAACTTCTTTTATATTTTTCAAAAAAGATTTTGTTGAAATCAATTTTCTTTTTGTTTCAAAAATTACTATCAACAATAAATGACATTTTGAGAGATGTGAAAGAAATAAGATTGCCAATAAAAGGTAAAGGCTCAAACTTTTTTAATAGAATGGTAGCTTGCGAAAGGCAAGACCCCATGGATTATTACAAAGTTTGGAAAGTGGTAATTTTGTGGAAAAGGTACATTGAAATGTAATGACCCTATCCTCTCTCTCAACTTGGAATTCCTGAGCAAAGGCTTCCGTTGAAATGTGTTGAACTTCTCATGATAAATAGATGACTGCTGATGATCAAGTCTTGTCTGATGTAGTTACTTGCCATGAATCCCTAACTTTTGCCTGGACCGCCCTTTCGGGTTTTTAGTCCACCGCGTATTTTATTCTGTTTATGTCCCTAATTTTTGCCTGGACCGCCCTTTCGGGTTTTCAATCCACCGAGACGCTCTTTTTTGCCTAAGCCGCCCTTTCGGGTTTTCAACTTAGCGAGCTGTTCTTTTATTGTTTTTAGGCGAAGTATTTCTTGACTACATCAGCATTCACGGGACGTGGGAGCTCTTCTCCGTCCATAGTTGCAAGAATTAATGCACCGCCAGAGAAGGCTTTCTTAACAACATATGGTCCTTCAAAATTAGGAGTCCACTTGCCCCTTGAATCGGAGGTGAAAGACAAAATCCTTTTGAGCACGAGGTCGCCTTCTCTGAATACATGAGGTCGAACCTTCTTATCAAAATCTTTCTTCATTCTTTTCTGGTACAACTGACCATGGCATAAAGCCGTCATTCTCTTTTCTTCTATCAAATTCAACTGATCAAACCTGCTCTGACACCATTCAGCCTCAGATAACTTGGTTTCCATTAAAACTCTCAGTGATGGAATCTCAACCTTAATGGGGAGCACTGCTTCCATACCGTAAACCAAAGAAAAGGGAGTTGCCCCGGTTGAAGTACGAACAGATGTACGGTACCCATGCAAAGCAAATGGGAGCATCTCATGCCAGTCCTTATACGTAACAACCATCTTTTGCACAATCTTCTTAATATTCTTATTTGCTGCTTCAACAGCTCCATTCATCTTTGGCCTATAAGGCGAAGAGTTGTGGTGTTCAATTTTGAAACTTTCACACAATTCTCTCATCATGCTGTTGTTCAGATTCGAGCCATTATCAGTAATGATCTTGCTCGGTACACCATATCTGCAGATGATGTTGTTCTTGATAAATCTAACCACAACTTGCTTTGTCACATTAGCATATGAAGCAGCTTCTACCCACTTGGTAAAGTAATCGATTGCTACCAGGATGAATCGATGTCCGTTCGAAGCCTTGGGTTCAATCATGCCAATCATATCGATACCCCACATAGAGAAAGGCCATGGAGACGAAATAACATTGAGAAGTGTCGGAGGCACATGAATCTTGTCAGCATACACTTGACACTTGTGACACTTCTTTACAAACTTGTAGCAATCAGATTCCATTGTCAGCCAATAGTAACCTGCTCTAAGCATCTTTTTAGCCATCGAATGTCCATTGGCATGAGTACCAAAAGAACCTTCATGGATTTCATGCATCAACATGTCTGCTTCGTGTCTATCCACGCATCTGAGCAAAACCATGTCATAATTCCTTTTATACAAAACATCAGCATTGATGAAGAAACTGCCAGCCAATCTCCTCAAAGTTTTCTTATCCTTATTTGATGCCCCAAGTGGGTACTCTTGAGTCTGAAGGAAGTGCTTAATATCGAAATACCAAGGCTTTTCATCTGTTGATTCCTCAACTGCAAATACATGAGCAGGTCTATCAAGACGCCTGATCGTAATCTGAGGTTCCTCATTATAAAAATTCACTTTGTACATGGAGGACAATGTGGCTAAAGCATCAGCCATCTGATTCTCATCTCGAGGGACGTGGTGGAATTCAACTTTGTTAAAGAATGTCAACAGCCTTCTGGCGTAATCTTTGTAAGGGATCAAACCAGGATGACGAGTTTCCCATTCTCCTTTAATCTGATTAATCACAAGCGCAGAATCTCCATAAACATCAAGAATCTTAATTCTCAGATTAATGGCCTCTTCAAGCCCCATGATGCAAGCTTCATACTCAGCAATATTATTTGTGCAATCAAAACATATCCTTGCAGTGAAAGGTACATGTGACCCATGTGGAGTAACAATAATGGCGCCAATTCCATGGCCATGAATGTTAGAAGCTCCATCAAAAATTAAACCCCACTTGGATTCAGGATCTGGTCCTTCTTCTGGCAATGGTTCATCCCAATCCTGAGCTCTCAAATACATTATATCTTCATCTGGGAAGTCCATTCTGATAGATTGATGATCATCAATTGGTTGGTGAGCGAGGTACTCTGCCAACACACTTCCTTTCACAGCTTTCTGAGCTCGATATTCGATATCATATTCTGATAACAACATTTGCCAGCGAGCGATCCTTCCAGTTAATGCAGGTTTCTCAAATACATACTTAATTGGATCCATCTTGGAAATCAATAGAGTGGTGTGGTTCAACATATACTGTCTTAGTCGGCGAGCAGCCCACACCAAAGCACAACAAGTTTTCTCAAGCAGCGAGTATCTTGTTTCGCACTCGGTAAACTTTTTGCTAAGGTAGTATATTGCATACTCTTTTCGACCAGACTCGTCATGCTGACCCAACACACATCCCATTGAATTTTCAAGCACTGTGAGGTACATAATCAAAGGCCTTCCCTCAGCTGGAGGGAGCAGAATGGGAGGTTCAAGCAGATATTCTTTGATGTTGTCAAAAGCTTTCTGACAATCTCCATTCCACACACATCCCTGATTTTTCTTTAACAACTTGAAGATTGGCTCACAGGTTGCAGTCATATTGGAAATGAACCTGGAGATATAATTCAAACGTCCGAGGAAACCTCTCACTTGTTTCTCAGTCTTTGGTGCTGGCATTTCCTGAATTGCTTTGACTTTATCAGGATCTACTTCAATTCCTCTCTGACTGACAATGAAACCCAATAATTTTCCGGAACGGACACCAAAAGTGCATTTGTTTGGATTTAAGCGGAGACGATACTTTCTCAAACGCTGAAACAATTTTAAAAGATCCTCCATGTGCCCTTCCTCTGACTGGGACTTGGCAATCATGTCATCCACATAAACCTCAATTTCTTTGTGCATCATATCATGGAAAAGAGTGGTCGTGGCCCTTTGATATGTCGCGCCAGCATTCTTCAACCCAAAAGGCATCACTTTGTAGCAGAATGTCCCCCATGGCGTAATAAAGGTTGCCTTTTCCATGTCTTCAGGTGCCATCTTAATCTGATTGTATCCTGAAAAACCATCCATGAAGGAGAAAACCTCAAACTTTGCCGTACTATCTACCAACATGTCAATGTGAGGTAGAGGAAAATCATCTTTCGGACTGGCTTTATTCAAATCTCTATAATCAACACACATGCAAACTTTTCCGTCTTTCTTCGGAACTGGCACTATATTGGCAATCCATTGAGGATATACAAAAGTGACAAGGAAACCTGCGTCTATCTGCTTCAAGACCTCATTCTTAATCTTTTCCGCCATATCAGGATGACTTCTTCTTAGCTTTTGCTTGACAGGAGGACATTCTGGTTTCAACGGCAAACGATGCTCCACAATATCTGTATCCAGCCCAGGCATATCTTGGTAGGACCACGCAAAAATGTCAACATACTCTTTAAGAAGCTCTACCATCCTCTTCTTAACATCTTGACCAAGCAGTGCCCCAATCTTGACTTCCTTTTTATCCTCTTCAGAACCCAAGTTGATGACTTCTAATGGCTCTTTATATGGTTGAATGGTGTCTTCCTCGTGCTCAAGCAGTCGGGAAATCTCATCAGGAATACATTCATCACTCTCTTCTTCCGCCTCATACACAGGACACTCGAAGTTAGGAGAGGGTGCAGGGTCATTACTTTCAATGGTTTTATTGATTAATCTGCACAAGTGATTATTATTTCAGAAAAAGGAAAGATATATGCAAACATGTAATCGTGCAGATTATGGCAAATGAAAACATTTTTAAGGTTTTTTGTGTTACCACTTTCCAGAAAAAGCAAAAAGATAAAAAGCATGTATATGCAGAAACAAAATGACTTTTATTGATGATTTTAATGTTTAAAACAAACAGAAAAAAGAGAGCCCAACAATTTCACTTTCATCTTGGGCAGAATGAAAGGATTTTTGGAAAACATAAAAGAAAATTACTTTGAAGCATGAGTACACTCAGGAATGTCAATGGTGATCCAGTTCTTAATCATCTTTCCACGAGTCACAAAGCTTGGCACTTCTGGCTTTGGTTCGTCTTCAATAATAGCGTTCACTTCTGGAAGAGTCGGATGTAGAAACCCAGCACTATGGAACATCTCCTGATAAGGACGAAAAGCAGATTCAAGCTTTATCACAGACTTGCCTGAGGCAGAAAATCCCAGACCAGCTCTATTCTTGTTCTCTTGCAGACTCACCACTTGTCCCCATACTCCTGAATGTCCATTCTGAACTACCAGTTGAGCATCTTTGAAGGAGGCAATGGAAGCTTCATCCTTTTTGAATTCATCATTAACAGACAGGGCTTGGAATGCAGTTCCAATGACCACTTCATCAACTTCTATGGTACGGAACGAAGAGAGATGTCTAATCCGCAAAGCTTGTTCTCCATTCACAACAACCATCTTTCCATCTTTCACAAATTTCAACTTTTGGTGGAGAGTCGAAGTAACTGCCCCAGCCTCATGGATCCATGGGCGTCCCAATAAGCAACTGTATGAAGGAAAAATGTCCATCACTTGAAAAGTAATCTTGAAGACAAATGGTCCAATACCAATAGGCAAATCAACCTCTCCAACCACTGATTTCTTCGATCCATCAAAAGCCTTGACAATCACATTACTAAATCTCATCGGTGTGCCACCATAAAACAGCTTAGCAAGAGTGGATTTTGGCATGACATTCAGAGATGAACCAGTATCGATCAACACATTGGACATTGAGTCCTCTTTGCAACTGACAGAGATGTGCAAAGCCAAATTATGATTTCTCCCTTCCTCAGGCAAATCTTCATCACTAAAGCTCAGATTGTTACATGCAGTGATATTACTCACAACCCCATTAAACTGATCCAGCGTCACATCATGATCCACAAAGGCTTGATCAAGTATTTTCATCAAAGAATCTCTATGAGCAGGAGAACTCGTCAGCAGCTCCATTATAGAGATCTTGTACGGAGTGCGATGCAACTGATCCACAATCTTATAATCACTCATCTTGATAAGCTTCAAAATCTCATCCATCTCCTTTCCTGAAGATGATCCAGCATTCACTTTTGTCGCATCATTATTGTTCACAGGCACTTGAGTAGGATTCCTCTGGACATCCACAACTGTTTGGGGCTGGGTAAAAACTCGTCCGCTTCTAGTCACTCTACTAACATCTGCTATATTCTCAACAGAAGACAGAGGCTTAATCTCAACTTCTTTTCCAGCTTCCAACATGGTGGCATTGTATCTGTAGGGTACAGCTTTGTCAGAACTATAAGGTACAGATCCAGGCAAACATATCACAAGAGGTTCTACAGCAGCTTTGCCATAATAACCAATCTCTACACATTCCGGGATTTCAAAGCATGGTTCAATCACATTGACATCATCTTCGTCTCTATCCCTCAGAATCTCAATGAGCCTTTGATCTATCATCTCTTGTAAATCTCTTCTCACAATATAACACCCACGTGGATTAACTGAACAAATCCTACAAGCAGCATGATTATGCTCATAATGACTGTATTCACACAGAGTGGCATGCATCTCTACCAATGATCCTCTGATGTGTTCCACACGATAAATCTTATACTTCCCAGGGCATCCATACACCATATTCACAGCAGACGCTTCATGAGTCGGCAATGGATTTTTCTGCACATTCGGGCCAATATCACGGAAAGAAAGCATTCCAGAACGAACCAATCTCTGAACTTCATTCTTCAAAGGCCAACAATTCTCTAGGTCATGCCCAGGAGCGTTCAGATGAAAAGCACAAGTGGCATCAGCTTTGTACCACCAAGGGAGTTTCTCTGAAACAGGAGGTGGTGACCTTGGTTGAACCAACTTCTTATGAATTAGAGCAGGATACAGTTCAGTGTACGTCATGGGAATAGGATCAACATTAACTCGAGGATACGGATTCCGCCTTGCTGGTTATTGATTAACAGGAGCTACAGGCACTGAATTCACAACAGGAGTTACTGACGCCACTTGTTGAGATTGATTTCTGAATCGACTATTCCTCCCATGAGAAACAACATTGGCATCTGATTCTTTCTTCTTCTGGAATGAAGAACCAAACTTCTTTGCGCCACCAGACGAATTGTCATTCCGAACCAAACAACCTTCTCGCACAGCTTCTTCCAATCGGACACCCATACCCACCATTTCGGTGAAGTCTACAGGAGCACTTGCAATCATTTTCTCATAGTAAAACGGACCAAGAGTCTTCAGAAAAATCTTAGTCATCTCTTTTTCTTCCATCGGAGGAATTACTTGGGCGGCAACCTCACGCCATCTCTGAGCATATTCCTTGAAGGATTCCTTCTCTTTCTGCATCATAGCTCGCAATTGATCTCTATCGGGAGCGATGTCCACATTATACTTGTATTGCTTCACAAACGCCTCAGCTAAGTCATTGAAAGTGCGAATATGGGTGCTATCAAGGCCCATATACCACTTAGAAGCAGCTCCAGTCAAACTGTCTTGGAAATAATGGATCAACAGATGTTGGTCATCAGTGTGAGTGGACATCTTCCTTACATACATCACCAGATGTGCCTGAGGGCAGGAGTTTCCTTTATACTTCTCAAATTTAGGCAGTTTGAACTTAGCAGGTACTTTCACATTGGGAACAAGGCAAAGATCATGCACATTCTTTCCAAACAGTTCTTTCCCACGCAAGGCTTTCATTTCTTCTGCAGTTCTTCAAACTGATCTTGGAAACCATCCATTCTGTCATGAATTTCACTTGGAGCAGCATCATAAATGGGCTCTGGGACAAAAGGAACAGTATGAACAACAGGAGATGTGTTGACCATAACAGGAGTCAACGGACGAGTCATCTCAGGAACAGACAAATAACCTTCAGGCATGCCCCAGGGATATCCATTAGGCATACGTTGCTGAGTAGCACCAACAGGAACAGCAGGAATAGTTGTAGCAGCAATTTCAGAAATCACAGTGGTCTGACCCTGAGCTTGGGCATTGGGAGGAAGAACCTGATTCTGATTCCGAGTCTGAGCAGCCATCAATGTCTCAACCAGAGCAGTGAGACGATCAACACCAGATCTCAAAGTAACAACCTCTTCACGTAGCTCACGATTCTCTTGTTCGAGACCTTCCATCTTGTTCTTGCAGTTAGCTCGAGTGTTATACCGGTGAGACAGCTTGATTCAATTCTGTATGAAGAACACTGAATAAGACCTCGGGAATACTCTCGGAAGCAAGACCAAAAATGCAGAATGATGCATGAAATGCAATGCAAATGATTTTTATTTTTATTGGTTTTCAAGGAACTTTAAGACATTGATTGTAAACATTAGCAAAAAACATAAAACATAACAACATTCTTCATTAATAATAGAAAAGCTTACAAAAGGATTCAAAGATCCAAAATTACAAAACAATGGAAAATCTAAAAACTAGAAGGGAACACTTCTGATGAAGATCCAACTCCTCTCTGCAGCTTCCTACGGAGCTTCTCCAACTCATCTTCATAAAAGGCCTTCAAATGAGCATTCTCGACCATCAGCTTATCAGCAACTTCCTTCCATGCAACTGAATCTTCATGTTGTCTCTTTCGCTTTTCTCCATGTTGTTGAAGCAACTCTTCTTGATGACGGATTTGATCATCCTTTTCCATCAACCAACCATCTTGGATATCAAGCATTTCATCTTTTTCTTTCAAATGTATCTTCAACTCTTTATTTTCAATTTCCGAAGCATGAAACTTCTTCTCCCAAGCATCTCTTTCCAATCTCATCTTGGCCACGAGCTCTAGATGCTCATCATTACTTTCAACAGGAGTAGTGAAAGACAAAGGTGGAGTAATGAGTAGAGAAGGCTCCTCGAGCAAATAAGGCATCTGGAAAGTGTGAGCTCTAGCTTGAACCCAATCAGTGTAGTCTTTGAGAGCAACACATTGTTTCGTTCCCAAATGTCTCTTCCTATCAACATGGTGCCAAGCACGCACAAACCGATTTCTCATATCCAAATTTCCGTCTTGATTAAGATAGAAGATTCCTGACACGAGAATACTAGTGGGTCGCTCTTTCATGGGATAGCAAAATTGACGCCTTGCAAGAATGGGGTTGTAGGTAATTCCTCCTTGTATACCAAGAAGAGGTACATTAGGGAATTCTCCACAACGATCAATAATCTCACCAATGTCATAAGCAGGATTGTACCAATGGATATTCCCATTAGTAAGAGGCATGATCTTCTGAGAACATGAGAGACCATCAGGATTGTTCAAGAAACTCTTAGCTTGGGGTAAGTGCGAAATAAACCACTTATAGAGCAAAGGAGTGCAACAGTTGATAAGTCCACCTTTCTTATCATTCCTATGGTGAATGGAATGATAAGTATCCCCAAGCAAAGTAGGCACAGGATTCCCAATCATGAAGATCCGAATAGCATTAACATCGACAAAATTGTCAATGTTGGGAAAGAGTATCAAACCATAGATGAGCAAGGCCAAAAAGGTCTCAAAAGCAATCATACTTCCTTTACTAGCCAACATAGAAGCCTTTCCAATCAAGAACTTAGAAGTCAACCCCCAAATTCCTCCTTTTTTAGTCATGTTTGCTTTCACATCTGATATTTTCAACTGAAGAAGCTCTGCTATCTCATCAACCTGAGGCTCTTTCTCCAGACCACTAAACGGTATATCATTCGTAACCGGCAAACCAATCCAATAAGAATACTCCTCCAAAGTGGGCATAAGCTGATAATCCGGAAAGGTGAAACAATGATAAACTGGATCATAAAACTGCACAAGAGTCTCAAGAATCCCTTTTTCCACTTTGGTCTTCAAGATAGAGATCAATTTCCCATAACGGTTTTTGAAGTTGTCAAGATTAGGAACCAAAGTTGCTAGCTCTTTCAATTCCTTTGCACTTGAATTCCTGAAAGTGTACTTCTTGATACTTCTCTTTTGATCCATGGTACCTGTTATGTTTACAAAGAAAGTCTCTAAGTTCCTTGAAAACCCTTTGTGAATGTCATTTTTATGAATGCATGAATGCATGGTTTATGCATCAACCACAATCAAGAGCACACAAGATCACAGCAAATCACACAAAATCACACAATCCAGGTTCTTAGGTTCGACGTCACGAGCATGGAGCCATGGGTCTACCCATCCCACAAGGTGTGTTCTAGGGAATTTTGTACCTGCCAATCGGGTTCTACAAAGGTTCCCAGAGTTTTCAATCTTCTATCGGATATTACCGGCACGCACAATTGCTCATGGGCGCCAATAATATGCCTAAAAAGACCTCGTCTGAGCGTAGTATCGCATGACAACAAGCTCAAATTGGTACTTGATCTTGTTTCTGCACTACATCCTAAAAGGCTTAGATTGGTTAAAAGGTTCTAGGCCATTCAGCTTCTACGGACACTCACTATTGAAAGTAATAGCGTTATCACGATGGTTCGTAACAACCTCTACTACCTTCCATGAGGCCTCCACTGATTGGGGTTCCACCATATGACGCTCATGGTAAGGATTGCTCCTGACATGCGACTATTGGTCTTACCACCTCCTATCTCAAGTTACTCACCAAAGTTCGGGTTAGAACTTTATCTCATCACAGAGGAACCATCGAGCACCAAAAAGAAAAAAAAGAAGATAAACAAACAAAGCACACAACCATATATACAGATAAAAACACACAGATAAACAAAAATAGGCTTAACACACTTAAAACTGGATCCCCAGTGAAGTCGCCATTTTTCTGTAGCGGGGAAAATCTGATATTGAAGCCATGGAATTGACTCGAATCAATATTTCGTTTGAAATCGCCACCGCGCTTTATTTTTTCAAAGGAAGAGGGAAAAGAACGAAAAACCCAAAGTTGTTTTTTTTTAAAACAAGGAAGAGAACTCAGGTTCGGGTGTTGATTATACAAGGGGAAGGTTTAAAGCACCCCTCATATCTGTGGTATTCCACAGGAACCTTTTTGAAAATCTGTGTTGTGTGTGTGCTAAAAAAGGGTTTGTTTTATTTTTAAAATAAGCTCGGCAAAGCGTTAAGCTTTGGGCCTACATACCTCCTCGGTGCAATGGAGAAGTCAGAGCTAATGTAGTTCCGCTTAAAGGGAAAACATTTTTTAAAACGAATAAACACTTTATCGTCGTTGGAGAGAAATACTCAGCCATTGATCTTGAGCATGAGAACAAACGAGTTCTTTGCATCGCAAATGAAAGAAGGGCTCCAACTCGGATAAAATCGACGAGTATGCCACTAGCTCTCTCACGCGGAAAAGATCTCATTATATCAATCAATTTCAAAATCGTGGGGTATAACCACTCGTTTCGACAATTAACGCTGTCTAAACTTTGAAGAAGAGGCCACTAAGGGCAAAAGATATTTTAAAAGAAAACGGTTTTGAAAAGATTGCAAACATAAGAAGGTTTTTGAAAAAGGGAGAAGATTTTGAAAATTTAAGAATGGGAGGATATGAAGAGGCTATCCTATTGCGTAAAATAAAAGCTAAGGAAAGAAACGGTCTAACCGAAATAAGAAGCCAACACTTGACATTGTGAGTCAAGGTAGATTTCCCTTCCTTTGGAATATCAATACTAAACCAACATTATTACTTGGGGATCCAGATGAATTTATTATCTTAGCACCACTTTGCATTAAGCACATTAAAATTCTGACGAAAATCGGGCAGAGTAACGGCTGTTTTCGGGTAAAATCCTTATATCCATGCCTTGGAATTAACCATCAAGGGCTTTCAAGGAAATACCTGCACACATAAACAGACAACAATCCAATGCCAGACAGACAGAATAACAACAGAGTAATAACAGAATAAGGGTCCAGAGGCACCAAGTCCATAAGTCCGAATCTCCAAAATGCTAGGGATAGTAACCAATAGTCCAAAAGAGAGCCTTAGGTGTTTTTTAGATTTTTGTTATTTATTAGTGTTTTAGCATAAAAGTAAAGTATGGTCCAAGTGGACAAAAAGAAAATGGCGGAAACATAAACATATGTCCAAATGGACAAAGAGAAAATAGCGGAAACATAAACATATGTCCAAATGGACAAAGAGAAAAGAGCGGAATATAAACGTCCAAATGGACAAAGAAAAAATAGCGGAATGTAAATATGATGAAATGATAAAATAAAGCGATAAAGCGAGAAATATAAAGAGCGGTATAATAAAGTGCGAAAATTAAAGTCAATTGTTAAATGTTAAAGATAACCATCTTGAAACTTGTCAAGTATGTTATCAAAGTTAGTAATAAAGATCGATGGTGAGTGAAGGATGTACTCGGATTTAAATTCAATGAACATTTATCAGAAGCTTGATAAAATCATAGCGACTACACGATAAACCTTCATAAGTCTTAAATCAACCGCATACAATTCTCTTCCATGTTTGATCTTTTTGATTCGGGACACGAAATATTGCGCTATGTTAAGCAGATCGCCAAGTGATTTATGTAGAAATCACCCTACAACGAGGCCGGTCAAAACTTTATGTGCTAATGCATGCGAGAGGAATGATATGTAGATCATTCTCCGAAAGCAATACCGCACGAAAAGAAAAATGGTGAGTGATCTAGTCTTTACTAAGAATCCATAAGAATTCTCAAAGTATTAAGACTTTCATCGATCAAAATAAAGAGAAACAAAAGATGGAACCACATTAAAAGCTCCTTTCATCCATAATTTCAATCACATAATTTTGCGGATTTGGATTCTCATCCTATCGACGCCCTAAGTCCATTGAAATTAGAGAGAAATTAGGCCTCTAGTTTGTGATTCAAAGAAAATATCAAAAGAATGGAGTAGAAGAAGAGTTAGAACCAAAAACAAGTCAAAAATAGCAAAAATAAGCATTCTGCCTCACTGGAAATCGATTTACCTCTATAGGAAATTGATTTCCTGCCTGCAGAATTCAGATCTGGCGCAAAAAACAGAGTGGAAATCGATTTCCCTCTGTAGGAAATCGATTTCCCGCGCACAGTTTTCAAAAAAAACAGCATTATGAACTTTGAAACTTGATTTAGGCAAACATACAAACACCTTATGATCACATATCCATTGGAGCACGAATTTTCCATCAAATCACCATCAAATAGGACCAATATAGCATCAAAGATGCATTGAACACAAACAACAAAGAATCACATTATGGTAGATGGAAAAGGATGATGAAAATTACCAATTCTTGAACAAAACTTAGATCCACTTCAACAATCACCAACACAAATCTTGATCTCTCAACAATTGAAGAAAAAAGAGTGAAATGGATGGTGGTTTAGCTCAAAGTTTGTGAGGTTCAAGGTGTGACTCACAAACTTTATGAAAGAATAAAGAGCTTTGGTGAATTTGGTAGGGATGAGGAGAGAAATTGCAAGGGGTTTGTTGGCTCTCAAAGCTTGAGAAATGAGAGAGTAGAGGTCTCTATTTATAGAATTGGAGCAAGAGTAGTGGCAAATTGGTCTTTTTGTGTTTGGTAATTAATTTGTGGTTAATTGGTAATTAAAGTGGGATTTAAATGGTAAAATGATGTTTAAGTGGGTTTAAAGAAGGAGTTAATTTTGATGAGGTGGAAAATTGGTAAAATGATCAATAAAAAGGTGCCAAAATGATGTCAAGCTTCCCTCCTTATATTTTTTTGAATTTTGCGCACAGGAAATCGATTTCCCACAGGGGTAAATCGATTTCCACCTTCAAATTTCAAAAAATTTTCTTCTTGCACTGTTTTGACTTTTGCCCGATCTTTCACCTGTAAAATATAAACAAAAGAGACAAAACATATATTTTTTTGATTTTTGGTTAGCACTAAACAAATAAAAATCTAAAAGTGCTTGATGATTCCCCTCAGAGACAATCACAGTATCAAAGATAAAGCCTCACAATGGTGCTTTTGATTGATGATTGAATGCAATTGATGTATGATCTTAGGGTCAAAAATTGGGGTATGACAAAGGGGCATGACGTGTTTTGTCCAATCGATCTGGGGTAATCAGGCCAAGATTCGAAGAATCTCTCAGGAGCGCCGAACAATCAGGGGCATGCACCCAAGTATGTTTGAAGATACTTCCCGATCAGTCAGGGGCATTATCCTAAATTCATGATTACTAGGGGAAAGTCACCCACAGTACATATTTCAGAAGGTCCTCACGAGGTGAGTCTCTTCAAAGTCCCTGCTGGCTGGGGCAAAGCTATGCTTGCTTGAAACTTCGACGAAAACTCATTGGTGTCCCAATCAATACAAGTCTAGGAATGACGGTTACTACGACCACTAGGGCAATGTTCAAGGCATCCATGTCTTCCCATAGAGTCAATTTCCTGACAATATCCCCACGGAACAATCTTACAGAATACTCATCGAGAAATTATCTCAAGTGAGCTCCCTTCCAACAAAGATACATTCCTAAGCATTATCCTCTCTAAGATCCTCTCCTCCAACAGGTTTATTCAAGCTCTTATCCCCAGTCAAGGTACATCAAGATTATATCATTCAAGCTACTTTCATCCTCAAACGGAGATCAAGAATCCCTATCCAGATATCCTCGGACAGAAGACAAGAATACTCAACACAATCACATTGGCATAATCTCCCGCAATAAATAGGGATTTATCTTCCCAATAAGAGTTTTCCATACTGAGCTATCAATATGTTTCAACTACATATTCATGTCCATACGTCATAGTCGTGTCCATGCATCATTCATAATGCCTCGTGACAAATACATAACATACAAGATTCTCATATATCTTGAGAATTTCATTACACGATACATGCATCATGACATTGCATAAAACTAATTTTGCCTTTTTCAGGTTATTTCAAAATCAAATGAACATTATACAATCAAGACAATGATTTAATCATGATAGTCATTCAAGACAGACTTAATCCTGGCACTCAGTTCAGGAAAGACCACGACAATGGAGCCACGACAATGGAGCCACGACAATGGAGCCACGATAATGGAGTCACGACAATTGAATCATGAAAATGGAGTCATGACAATGGAGTCACGAAAACGAAGTTACGACAATGGAGTCACAACAATGAAGTCACGACAATGGAGTCACGACTATGGAGTCACGATAATGGAGTCACGACAATGGAGTCACGACAATGGAGTCATGACAATGAAGTCACGACAATAAAGTTACGACAATGGAGTCATGACAATGGAATTACGACAACGGAGTCATGACGATGAAGTCACAACAGTAGAGTCACATATCTAATCCCGATACTCAGTTCAGAGACGGTCAAGACAATGGAATTACGACAATGGAGTCATGACAATGGAGTCACGAAAATTGATTCACCGATCTTATCCTGATACTCAGGGAAATCGAGCCAATGATTCAAGTTTGTTACTTATTCTGGATTATTCTCTAAAGACGGTGCAGACACGGTCAAAGAATGAGGCAAATGCAGTCGACACAAAGATTCATGCTAACACTAATCAATACACTGGATCCGGTCTAATGTACGACTCATCCTAAGTATTTACCCAGGATGGCATCCTTAAGCCCATCCCCGACAAAACTCTGTCAACATCTGGATGGCATGTTTAAGCCCATCTCTGATGATAACCTCTTCTGCACCAAGGAGTGCATGTTTCAGGGCATTTAAGTATTCAATCATCTCCTACCTTTAGATTCCGATAGGCCAAGAAGCCCATCTACTTCTTCAAGTTTAAGAAAACTGAATAGAGGCAGCTTTCATACCCTAAAATTTTCCTCCCATTCTCAACATAATTTATTTCAGGATCTCCTCAATCTCAGTGATTCCCCAAGAATATACAAGGGTTAGACACTTACTTGCCTCCTAAGCAATAAACACATGAATTAGGGTTTTGGATTTCTTAAGGAATATGAAGCCCTAAGGTCTCAAGTGGATTTCATAGCCTCTAAAATGTCTCAAAGTATCCCTGTACTAAGTCTCAAGCCTTGGTTCACAAGATTGCTCATACAACTGCTCAAATGATCAATAGTCGACTAGTTTGACCTGAAAGTCAATTGTGGTCAACTTACTGTCAAAACTTATGATTTTTGGTCAACATCAAAATTTTGAGGTTATATTAATCATTTGATCATGATTCATCGAGGAAAGGTTCAAGATCAACAAAAGTCATAGTTGCTAAATTAGGGTTTTGTAGGGAAAGTCAACGGAACTTTGACCAGCCATAACTTTCAAATGGTTAATCAGAAATTATCCAACCAAAGCTCATTCTCAAGGAAATTCAATTATCTACAGTTTTGATGTTGGGCCCAAGTTCAAGAAATGCACCATTTTGAAGATATGAGTGAAGACATTATAGGTCCTTTCAAAGGTCAACCAAAAGTCATCTTTTTCAAATGGAGCATACATGAACATGGAAGTCTCAATTGAGATGAAACCAAAAGGGTCATTTATAGTACACTCTAAGCTTCCTATAATGATTAAGAACACCTTCATAAGGTTAAAATTGAGAGAGATACGCATTGTTGAAGTTGAGCAATTTTTGAGAAAGTGCATGAAGCCAATATTGAGCAATCTTGGATTTTTTTCAAATGGGCCTTAATGCTTGAACTATCCACGTGATAATAAGCCCAAAAGAGGTCTATTGGTCAAATTTAATTATTTTTTGTGATATTAGTTTATTTATATTTGATTTTATTCAATTAATTTCAAATAAAAATCAAGTAAAATCCTAAAATAATTATATAAGGATCATTCTTTTTTCATTAATTCAAATCAACTCCAAACATGATCCAATGGCCATGAATGAATGGAGAATGTGCATAAAATAGATTGGAGTGCTAAAATAGAAAGATTTTATACAAAATCTTTTTAAATTTCCATGTGACATAATGATTGATTATTCTCCAAGTTTGTAACCTAAATTCATTCTCTATATATACTCATTCTATTCAGCACTAAAAGGGACGAAATTGGCCAAGAAGAATAGAGTTCTAAGTTGCCAACTTTTGCAAAGAAAGTAAGAAATTTGTATCCAAAGATCCAGCCACTTTCAAGGCCAAAGGACCATCCCAAATCGTTCTTGAGGTAAGAAAGGGTAAGACTTCATTGTTTGTGAGATTTTATGGCATTCCTAACGAGCATACCAATATCACATATTACCACCATTGTGTGATGTTTCTTATTTCTACCCACATCATGTTTTAATATGTTTTGTTGGTTTCTCAGAGTTCATGGCATGAATTAGGGACGTCTGGAACCGTTAGGGCGAAGCTATGGCATCGAAACTGCAAGTTACCATTGTTAGGGTTCAAGGAAGTTTTGATTTCAAACCTACGTTTTTAAGACGTTTCAAGAAAAACCAGGGGCACCATCGTGTTCGCAAGGTTGCGTTTAGTGGAATTGGGCGATGTTTGATCTTTTTTAACGCATATTTGTGAGCTTTAATTTTTTGCAGGGTTTGCTACGAGAAGTCGTAGCTATTCCGTGGCTAATTGGAAGCGAAAGAGTGGCCTTTTCCTTGAAGAAGACGATGAATAGTCCTTGGACCCAGCGACCACACGAGGCGTAATTTCATTGGCTGGTCAACGAATCCATATTCTCTCTCCGTTTCTCATTCGTCTGCACACAATAGATGGGCCCCAGTTGATTTGTATTTTTTGAATTTTTCAATTATGACGTCTTTTTGAATTTGTTGGTACAAGATGGTTATACTTACAACAAAAAGTATTTGGCTCAGTGGTGGAGAATGCATCATACGGCTTTGACACGCAAGGGCATGGGTTCGATCCCTGCCTCTTGCATTTATTTTTCTAATTTCTTTGATTGAAATTGCTTACTGTAATGCCCCGAATTTAATTAATTATTTAATTAAATTAATCAAGGATTTATTCGTTGGATTTAGTCAAAGTCGGAATTTATCGGTATTATTCTAAAGGCATAATTGAATTAATATGTTGATTTGAGCAGTTAAGTTTATGGTCGGATTAGTTGGAGAAATACAATCGCGAGTTGGTATTAATTAAGTTATGGAGCAATTGTAGTTGTGGAATATTATTGGGAATAATATTCGTTATGTTATGTGATTATTCAATTATGTGTGTTATTTGGCTTAATTGAGTAATTAGAGGAATATTATGAATCGGGCCTAAGTGGAAGAAATATAACACAATGAGATTGGATTGTGGGTTAAGCCCAATTAAGAAAAGAAGGATAGTAAGAGAGTTAGGGCTTTTAGAGACTTAACTCTCATTTGGAAAAAACAAGAGAAAGAAGAGAAAGAAGGGAAGAAAGAGGAAAGTTGGGGCTTGAAGGAGAAGAACTCCATTGAAGAAGGTAAAGCTTTTGCTAAGGTAAGGGTGGGGTTCTTACTCTCTAAGGGTTGGCATGATGATGTTTATGGTGGGTTAGATTGTATGTTATTCTCCATGGATGTGTGAGTTTGAAATGGTTAGGGTTTATGATAGAATCCATGAAATTGTGCCATTAATCATGTTGTTGATGTTTGTATGTGAACCCATGGTTAGAAACATGCTTAGGAACCCTACATGTGTGCTAAATTTCTTTCAATTGATGTATGAATTGTATGAGGGTTAGTGGTTGTTGTATGGGGATATTGGGGAAGGAAAATGGTGATTTTTGGGTTTTTACGCAGCGTAGGTCGACCTACACAGAAGCCTAAGCCGACCTGAGCAACCCAAAAAGACAAAAAATCTGGTTTTCTTCAGCATGCGTCGACCTATGAATTATGTGTGTTGACCTATAGAATCCCTTGCGTCGACTCATGGGTCGACCTAAGCTAACCCGAGGGGATAGAAAGCATACACACGTCGATCTATAAATCCCTTGCGTCGACCTGAAGATTTCCATTTTTGGCAGATTTTTGTAAATACCATAACTTTTGATCTGTAACTCCGTTTTATGCGTCGTTCGAAGCGTCAGAAAGCTAACGTAATGAAATATACCATGATGCAATGAAATGATTCATAGGATATAGTCTCCTATTACGTTTATTAGGATTAAGTGATGAACTATTTTGTGTTAACATGTGAAGTATGCTCTTTGCTAGAATCGATGTAACCATGTTGCGGTATGACTTGATGTATGTTTTTCTTATGACGATACAATGCTATTGAGATGATGATATACAATTTCCTTATGATGAGGTAATTATGATTTGTAATGAATTAACAATGAATATGCTTTCATTAAGAAGTTGAATTAACTGTGTTATGTCGTTACTTGAATTATGTAATGTGATGTTTGTTGTTAATATGTGTTATTTGAACGTTCTTGTGGAGAATGATTACTTAATGACTTAATTATGATGTGGTTGTTTTAACAACATGTATGTATATAAATATGTGTTATGGCTTGATGAAATGTGAATAACATGTGTTGATGTGATACGTTGTAATTTATTCATATGGTATGCCGCAATGAATGGATGAGGATGTGCACAAATGTATTGGCAATGGTTTACTACATGTATAATGAGATGTTGAATTGGTGAATACTATGAGTATGATTATATTTGATTGATAACATGTTACTTGAATCGTATCTATGTAATATGTGAGTTGGTGTCTATTGCTCTAATACGTAGCACTCGGGGGGATTAGTCGTTATTATTTAATTGTTGTATTCCATGATGAAATTTGTTTTAAGTTGAATTGAAAGATGTTTATAAGTTGAAATTGGAAGTTATTGGATAATGTTTTGTTTCAGAATGCTATGTATCTTTGTTAAATGCAATATAAGTATGTTTGTTTGGTTAAGTCGAAATGTGACATCCCATCGTTTGATGAATATTTTTAATGCACTCTAATTTTCGGTTATAATTGCGGGGTAGAATTGGGGTGTTACATTAGTAGCTCAAGTGGTAGTGGGAATGGAATGAACATGTACTTGAACCCCAGGGTATAGGGTTCGATTCCCACGAAAGGCAAAAACTCTATTAGTGAGGGGGGTAGAGAAGATCGTGAGGTGACAGTGGCGGTAACCCCGAAGGCTCGGGCTGTTACATAAAAAGGCACCTTTTTTTGTAACAGCCCGAGCCTTCGGCATTCCCGGCACTGTCACCTCACGATATTTTCTACCCCCCTCACTAGTAGAGTTTTTGCCTTTCGTGGGTGTCGTGCACTCGGTTTTTTACTACCTCTCGTGTGAGAGATACGAACTGACTCTTCTTTTGTTTTTGAGTTTTGAAAATCAGAGAGTCGCCACCGACTTTTATTTTATCCAATTAAGGAAAGGTTTATAAAAGAAACAGAAAAAGACCTTTAAGAGATTTTGGGTAAGAGGGTAGGTTATACAAAGGGAAGGTGTTAGCATCCTTTGTATCCATGGTTATCCATGGGCTCTTAATTGCTTAGCTCACTTGTTTTGAATCATTTGTCTTGCCTTGAAATGCTTGTATGTGGTTTTAAAATTCATTTTGTAAATTGACTTTATAATGATCCTTGTGCGGATGTATACAAAGTGTTTTACCTTTCGAAGGATGCTTTAAAAAAAAGAACGTTAACTTCGTAATGATCCTTGTTTGGATATATACCAAGTATTGTCTTTTTTGAAAGTTTTATTTTGAAAAACAATGATATATGAGACATTTGTTTGTTTTGATTTGAGCAAGCAATTAGGAGGTCTACCCTAAGTTTATAAGGTCCTTTCCTATTTCCTTTAGAAAATTCTCCTTTTACCGGATGTAAACAAAGGTTCGATTTTGCATTTGAAACAGTAGAATTTGGATTTTGAAAAGAGTAACAGAGGGATTACCCTAAGAGGTGCAAGTGTGATTGTGTTTTTTTGATTCAGATATTTTTATCTTTGAAGTTAGTGATCTAACGCTTCGGTTTTTATCTTTGACATACACGCAGTTTTATATGTACTGGAATTAAAATGCGGGAATGTAAAATGCGGAAAGTAAATCTACGCTATTACATCGATTGTGCGGGAAATGTAAACTACGCTATTTACATGAATTTGACAACCTATACACTTTATCTAGGAATTTTAAATTGCAATAAGATAAAAGAAATATTTTTGGTTTTTTGGATGGTTGATTTTAATTAGAATTAATGCATAATTAATTTAATTAAAATGCTATGCATTAGAAATAAAATTTAAACCTAAAAAATTAAGTCTAAAATATGTTCATATTGCTTGTTAATTAATTTTAAAATAAAAACTAATTTTTTTTTGGATTTTTGAAGTTATTTTGAAAATTATTAAGTTAAATTAACATATAATTATACAAATAATCATACAAATAATAAAAACTTAAAGAGAAAAATATTCTAAATATGTACAAAATTAGTCTATAATATATAAACTAAATTTAATAAAAAGAACAAATTTTTTTCTGATTTTTTTATTGGTTGAAATAATTAAAAAGCAAATATATAAATATATACTAATTAATTAAACAAAATATTTTAATTATTAAGAAAAATAAAATGTTATTATGTCAAAAATTAATTGATTATTTTATAAACCTAAAAATATTTTTATTATATTTTTTTGATTTTTAAAACTATTTTTAATAATTTTAGAAGTTAAATCAAATAAAAATAGGAAATAAAATAAGGCTGTGATCCTGTGTGATTAATTTGAAGGTCTATGATATGGTGGTGCGTTTTGATGCGTTGGATGTGTCAATATCATGATCTAATGGCTGTAAGAATGAGGGAGCATGATATGATGGTGGGTGATGTGCACTGAATCCAAGGAGAATTTATTATCCAGACTGGGACCCACGCGCGCAAGGTGGACCAATGGAAGTACAAGGATGTGCCACGCATGCTGGTCAATTTTTCAACCTTACTATTCATCATCTTCTTCCTTTTACCTGCGGATTTTGCTGCAGATTTACCTGCGGATTTTTCTGCGGATTTTTCCTTCAAATCTTCAATCTTTTGAACGACCTACAAAATGAAAATAAAAAAAACAAGGGCCACCCAACTCACCTAATTGGACCATTCTAAACATGATAGCGTTGTTAGTTTTGCCATTTGGAGCTTGCATCATGGAGAACGAAAGCTTCACATGTTTGAAGCTCAAAAATGGTGGAGCTTCAAAACCACGTTAAAGCTTGCATGTAATCACTCAAACCTACTCTATATCATGCCATGAGTCCATTCAAGTGGTTAGTTTTCATTATAACCAAGCATGCATAAGAAAACGAAAACTATACAAGTATGTTCATGGTAAACACTAAGCATGTGTTATGACTCTCATGGGACCATATTAAGAGTTTATTCTTACTCTATACCACTTTAGAAGATGATTGAAAGTGTTTGTTTGTATTGATAATGGTTGGAAAGCATAAAACGAAAATTACAAAGTTTTGGAATTTTTTGAGAATTTTTGTGAATTTCTTTGCTATGCTTCTTGCTATATTTTCGTGCCTCCTTTGTTGATGAAGTATCTTGAGCTATTTATGAGCAAGAAAGTGCTGCAAATTGAAGCTAAGAAGCATTCATTGCTTTGTTGAATTTTTGACTTTTTTAATAATATATAGCTTTGAATTCAAGCAACCATGGCTTAATTTTCTTCACTCTCTTGCCCTAGGCCTGCTGTACCATCTCTTTGGGGCAGAGTTGAATCAATTTTGAGGGCTCTAGCTTAATATCAAAGCAACATAACATTATCTTGCACCATTTCTTTTTCAATTTAATTTTAAATGTAATAAAATTAAACCAAAAAAGAAATAAAATGTTATGGGCCTTAGGTTGGTCGTGGGAGGCCCTTAACATTATTGGGAACATGTTTGGATCATGGAAACTTGGCCCTTTTTGGAAAAAAAACATTTTTGATCAATGTTGATTTCATGCATTTTTCCAAAAAATAGCCAACTTCAACAAGGCATACATCCCTCAATTTTTATCATATGAAGGAGTTCTTGTACTTTTTAGAAACCTCAAGATGTCCTCTACAAGCCACTTTGGAAACTTTTTTTCATTTGGAGAAGTTATCTTGATGTTATGGCCTTTGACAAAAAACCACTTTTTGTTGACTTTGAAAATGACCTGTAATGTCTGAGCTCATATTTTTCAAATGGTGAATCCAATGACCATGGGACCAATTGCATTTGAAAAATAATTGAATTTCCTTCAAAACAAGCTTTGGTTGGAATTTTTTGAATGAACGAGGAGAGAGTTATGGCCGGTCAAAGTTCAGTTGACTTTTTAGGAGAAAACCCTAATTTTGAAACTTAGGATTTTGTTGATTTTTGATCTTTCCTTGATGAATTATGATCAACTAATGATCAAATGGTGAATCTTTTGAAAAACTATGGATGTTGACAAAAAATTTCTTTTTTGACTGTCTGTTGACTTTTCGGTCAAACTGGTCGTCTGTTGACTGTTTGAGCTGCTGACTGTGCGTCTGAGCGAATTGAAGTTTGAAAATTTGTATGGTGGTACTTTGAGATATATGGAGGTCCATAAATCCATTTGATGTCTCAAAAAACTTGTTCTCCTGAAAAAAAAACAAAAACCCTAGTTAAGGACTGTTTGTGTAGGAGACAGTTAAGCGTACCTGATTTTTATGCAGTGCTGAGTTTCTGTTGATCATGTGATGTTCAGAAGACTTCTAGAACAAAAATCTTGGAACTTTGAAATGCAAAAAGATTGATTTGATTGATGGTACAAAACACGGAGAATTGCACCGTCAGCGGGTTTGACTGTCAACTGGCTATTCGGGTATTAACGTAACAGTTAAAGTGAAAATTCAACAGTTAAAGTTAATTTTTCTTTTTGTTTTTTTTTTGTTGTGTTAATGGTGAAAATTTATTTACATGAGTTGTTAGAAAAACACAGATATAATAAATAAATGAAATTACCAATAATAACCCTGAAAAATATTTAATCCACAGAAAAATAAATATTTAACTGGCAGAAAACACACAAAATATTATCTGGATAATTAAACTACAATACGACAATAGTACGACATTTAATACTGATAATATAAATATTACATAATATAATAAACAGTACGACAAATAAACGGTACATTATTTGAAAACAAAAGATACGACAAACTTTAAAAATGACGATTAATAACCCATGCTATAGATAATAACATATACATGATTGGGAGTGTAAACATCGCAGGTCCGCATTTCTCAGGACTATGCAGACAGAAGAAAGACATGATCACCGTAGAAACAGTGATGACTATAAGAAACAGTGTATCCACCCACTTTGCCATTTTGCCGGGGAAGAAGAGAAAATAAATAGGAGGTAGAAATTTGAGGGATGAGTTGAAATTTGATGTGAGAATTTATGGAAAAAATGAGAGATATTTATAGAGTGAAAAGAAGGATAGAGACGTTGGGGAATGAAGTGATTCCGTACAAAAAGGAAAATTTGAGTGGTAGTAGGATTTGAAAGAAAGTGTATGGTAGGGTTTGAAAAAGAGAGATGTGTAGAATAAAGTTAGGATTTGATTTTGAAAGAAAGAGATTTGAAAAGAAAGGAAAAGATTTTGAAAATAATAGAATATAGTACAAAAATTAGTGGGAAACAAAACTAATAATAATTTACTTGTTACCAGTACAGTCTGAATCCCCGGACTCTGCGCCTGCAAAAATTTAATTCTGTACCAATTGCGTCAGTGCTATTTATCTGCAAATAAATCTCAAATAAACAGCGTGTGTGAAATGATAAACAGTACTTGGCGTTTGTGTAAGAATAAATTCAACCGCGAGCCAAAATACTGTATAATAAAAATTCTAAAAACCGAGTATTCATAAAATCAGGATATTTATGAAATAAAATCCAAGATTATATGAAACTCCCAATTTTTAGACAGAAGTCTGTTTCCTTCTTTCTGAAAAAGATGCGGGCAAATTTTGGGGTATAACAGTTGCCCCTATTCAATCTTCTTAAACCTGAAGAGACTGTTTGGAATCTGAAGGTAGAAGATGATTGAATATTTTAGATGCCCTGAAAATTTGCACTTACCTCCATCGAAGTGATGTTGGAAATGGCATTTGAGTGTTGTCTGAGAGATATTATTGGCAGATCATAACATTACCTGAGATGGGCTTTCAGATGCCATCTATTGAATGTATTGATGGTTTGTTCATCAGAATGAATCCTTTGACTATATCTTGATGAAGGATTTGAAAACCTCTGCGTTGACCGTTTCGGAACCGTCCAAGGTTACCGCTTTAAGTCTGGGAGGCTGATCGTTACGGAACTGTCCAAAGTTTCCGCTTTAGATTTTGAAAGTTGATCTATGAGGAACCGTCTGAGGTATCAGCTTTAGATCTTTGAAGGTTGATCGTAGTGGAACCGTCTAAGGTACCCGCTTTAGATCTGTAGGTTGATCGTCTTAAGGAACCGTCTGAGGTATCGACTTCGATCTGAAGATTGATCGTCTTAAGGAACCGTCCAAGGTATCGACTTAGATCTGTAGGTAGATCATTAAGGAACCGTCTAAGGTATCGACTTAGATTTGAAGGTAGATCATTGTGGAACTGTCTGAGGTTTCCGCTTTGGATCTTGAAGATTGATTGTTGTGGAACCGTCTGAGGTATCCGCTTTAGATCTTTTATGGTAGATCATTAAGGAACCGTCCAAGGTATCAACTTTAGATCTTTGATGGTAGATCATTAAGGAACCGTCCAAGGTATCAACTTTAGATCTTTGATGGTAGATCATTAAGGAACCGTCCAAGGTATCAACTTTAGATCTTTGATGGTAGATCATTAAGGAACTGTCCAAGGTATCGACTTAGATCTATGTTGCTTGTTTTTTGAGTTGATAGGTGTTTTGAAAAGAAAGATCTCTTCAGAATGAATCTTTGGCTTAATTATATCTGAGAGGAATGTTCGTCTGAATAGAATTCAGGGGAACACTGCATGTGATTGAGAACAACCTTTCTAAGGATATTCGTCTACCTGAAAATATCAAGTTAGTGACATGCAATGTCATGATGCATGTAATGTATATGTCGAGATTCTCAAAATAAATGAGAAACGTGCATGTTATGTATGCGTTTGTCATGAAACATTATATGCTGTGTATGAATATGCGTATAATGTATGATGTATGATGTATGATGTATGATGTATGATTTATGCAATTTAGAGCGTATCAAACTTCTGGTTGGGAAAATAAATCCCTGCTTGTTATTTTGGAAATGAAGGCATTGATGATTGTTGATGATTTTTGCTATCTTGTTCGAGTATACTTAGCTGGGGAAATTCCTCATGGACCAGATTACTCTGTTGAGGGATCTTTGACTACCGCTTGGGGATGAAGGTAATTTGAAAGTTCTGATTTTGATGCCCCTTGAATGGGAATGAAAAAGATGCATAATCCTCCGATGCACTATTTGACCAAGCCTTGGTGTGGAGACCACACCTTCTGGGGATAGTGATCTTGAACAGCCCTGCTGGGGAATAAGATTTCTCGAATCATTTTGTTGGAGAGAAAAATCTCATAGAGGAATTTGCTGAGAAATACGTCTCTGTTGGGGAATTTTCCTCTGAAACTGGTTTCGGGATGATGCCCAGATGATTGGGACACTACCTGAATGCTATTCCTGTTTTTCTTATAAACATCAGTCATATTCAAATGCACATGTTCAATCAAAATTATCATTGGGACGTTTACGTATTCAAAACAGAAAAAGTGAAAACGTTGATTTTGAGCATGAGCTGCATTGATTTTTGAAAAAGAGCCATAATAGGTGGATTAGTACAAGGAGACAAAAATCCTAGTAGTAGGAAATTGTCATAAAACTTTGAAAAGTACTTATAAAGAGAAATAGCTATGTGAAAACAATCCAGTCAAGTTTCAACTCTGCTATTGCCAATCTATCTTCGAGTATCTCATCCCTCACTTGTTGGAAGAAAATGATTGGACTGATTGGTGCCTTTGATGTGTTGAACTTTGAAGGTGAGTAGGTAGCTAAACGGGACATAGTCTTACGCTTTATTCCCTAACTTTTGCCTAGGCTGCCTTTTCAGGTTTTCAGCCTACTGGGATAATTATTTTTTAGTCTCTAATTTTTGCCTGGATTGCCCTTTCAGGTTTTTAATCCACCGAGACGCTCATTTTTGCCTAGGTCGCCCTTTCAGGTTTTCAACTTAGCGAGCTTTTCTTTAAGCGAAGTACTTTTTGACTATGTCCGCATTTACAGGGTGTGGGAAATCCTCGCCGTCCATAGTGGTAAGCAACATGGCTCCGCCGGAGAATACCTTCTTGATTACAAATGGTCCCTCATAAGTGGGAGTCCACTTGCCCCTAGGGTCACCTTGTGGTAAGATGATGCGTTTGACAACCAAATCACCGGTTTGATATGCCTGACTTTTGACTTTCTTGTTGAAGGCTTTGATCATACGTTTCGGGTACAACTAACCATGACAAATAGCTGTGAGCCTCTTTTCATCAATCAAGTTTATCTGGTCCAACCGAGTCTGAATCCAATCGTCTTCATCTAGATCAGCTTCTTTCATAATCCTTAGGGAAGGAATCTGAATTTCAATTGGAAGAACTGCCTCCATACCATAGACTAAGGAAAATGGAGTTGCCCCTGTTGAAGTACGCGCTGATGTGCGATAACCATGAAGAGCAAAAGGTAACATCTCATGCCAGTCTTTGTAGGTTACTGTCATCTTTTGTATGATCTTCTTGATGTTCTTGTTGGCAGCTTCCACCGCGCCATTCATCTTTGGTCGATATGGAGATGAATTATGATGTTTGATCTTGAACTGTGTGCAGAGTTCAGTGATCATTGTGTTGTTTAAATTTGTGCCATTGTCTGTGATGATCCTTTCAGGGATGCCATACCAACAAATGAGATTGTGCTTGATAAATCGGGCCACCACGTTCTTGGTGACAGAAGCAAATGAAGCTGCTTCTACCCATTTGGTGAAGTAATCGATAGCGACCAGGATAAAACGATGTCTGTTGGAGGCAGTAGGCTTGATTTCTCCAATCATATCAATACCCCACATTGCAAAAGGCCAAGGAGCCGTCAAGACATTTAACGGGACTGGAGGTACATGTACTTTGTCGGCATATATCTAGCATTTGTGACAGGTTCTGGAGTGACGATGGCAGTCTGTCTCCATGGTAGACCAGTAATAACCCGCTCTTAAGATCTTTTTAGCCATTGTATGTCCACTTGAATGACAACCAAAAGCACCATCGTGTATGTCTTCCATAATCTGTTCTGCTTCCTTCTTGTTTACACAACGAAGCAAAGTCGAGTCATGGTTGCGTTTGTACAGGATTCCATTACTTAGAAAGAATTTAGCAGCAAATCTTCTTAGAAACTTTCTATCGTTAATGGATTCCCCTTCAGGGTACTCCTGAGCTTTGAGATATCTTTTTACTTCATGGAACCATGGTTTTTCTTCCACTACTTCGGTATCAATCTCATTACAATAGGCTGGTTCATCTTGTCTGTAAATGGTGATCATTGGCGCCTCATTGTCCCACCTGACTTTGAACATAGATGACATGGTAGCTAGGGCATCAGCTAGTTGATTTTCTTCGCGCGGGATATGTTCAAAAGTGATTTCTTCAAAGTAGGGAATCAAACTTAGCACATATTCTTTGTATGGAATTAGATTCGGGTGCTTCGTGTCCCATTCCTCTTTGACTTGATAAATTACAAGCGCCAAGTCTCCGTAGACCTCCAGGAACTTGATTCTTAAATCAATTGCAGCTTTGAGACCCAGAATACATGCTTCATACTCGGCTATATTGTTAGTGCAGTTGAAGCATAATCTGGCAGTGAATGGTGTATGTCCTCCTGCAGGGGAAATGATCACAGCTCCGATGCCATTGCCAAGTGCATTAGAAGCTCCATCAAAAACCATAGTCCATCGGGATCCTGGCTCGGGTCCTTCCTCCGGTCCTGGTTGTTTGTAGTCAGTAACTAGCATAATGTCTTCATCTGGGAAGTCAAAGTTCAACGCTTGATAATCATCCACTGCTTGATGAGCCAGATGATCAGCTACCACACTTCCTTTGATTGCTTTTTGTGAAGTGTACTGGATGTCATACTCTGTTAAGATCATTTGCCATCTTGCTATTCTTCCAGAGAGAGCAGGTTTTTCGAACACATACTTGATAGGATCCATTTTGGAGATCAAGAAAGTGGTATGGTTTAGCCTATACTGCCTTAGTCGGCGAGCCGCCCATGCTAAGGCACAGCAAGTTTTCTCGAGTAGTGAGTATCTTGTTTCACAATCGGTAAACTTTTTGCTAAGATAGTAGATTGCATGCTCTTTTCGGCCAGACTCGTCATGTTGCCCCAGTACACACCCCATTGAATCTTCTAACACTGTTAGGTACATTATCAGAGGTCTTCCTTCCACTGGTGGTAACAAGATTGGCGGTTTTTGGAGATATTCTTTGATCTTATCAAAAGCTAATTGGCATTTGTCATTCCATCTTTCCACTTGATCTTTCTTCAACAGTTTGAAGATCGGCACACAAGTAGTAGTCATATGAGCAATAAATCTGGCTATGTAGTTCAGACGTCCCAGGAATCCTCTAACTTGTTTCTCGGTACGGGGTATGGGCATTTCTTGAATGGCTTTGACCTTGGCAGGATCAACTTCAATACCTTTGCTGCTGACGATGAAACCTAAGAGTTTACCGGATCTTACTCCAAAGGTACACTTGTTCGGATTTAGTCGCAACCTGTACTTCTTGAGTCTATCAAACAGCTTGTGCAGATGACCCAGATGTTCTTCTTCGGTGTTGGATTTTGCAATCATATCATCCACATAAACCTCTATTTCCTGATGAATCATATCATGGAACAGAGCTACCATTGCACGCTGATATGTTGCTCTTGCATTCTTTAAACCAAAGGGCATTACTTTGTAACAAAAGGTTCCCCAAGGTGTTGTGAAGGTTGTTTTTTCCATGTCTTCGGGCGCCATCTTGATTTGATTGTACCCTGAGAATCCATCCATAAAGGAGAATACCTTGCATTGTGTAGTATTGTCAACCAGTACATCGATGTGAGGTAAAGGGAAATCATCTTTGGGGCTTGCCCGATTCAGATCTCGGTAGTCTACACACATTCTGACTTTCCCGTCTTTTTTAGGCACAGGTACTATGTTAGCTATCCATGGAGGATAACTTACAACTTTCAGAAAGCCAGCATTGAATTGCTTTTCAACCTCGTCTTTGATCTTCTTTGACATATCGGGCCTACTCCTCCGCAGTTTCTGCTTAACTGGAGTGCTACCTTCTTTGATCGGCAGGCGATGAACTACAATATCCGTGTCAAGGCCAGGCATATCTTCATAGGACCAGGCGAATATCTCAATGTAGTCTTGTAACATTTGAATCAGTCTTTGCTTGACACTGTCTTCTAGATCAGCCCCTATCATGACTTCTTTCTTTTCTTCGTCACTGCCCAAGTTGATAACCTCAATTGGTTCTTCATGCGGCTGTATAGTCTTTTCTTCTTATTCTAACAGCCTTGCAAGTTCCCTTGGTACTTCACAATCTTCCTCACTTTCGTCCTCAGTTTGGTAAATCGGATTTTCGAAGTCATGACTGGCAATAGCAGAATCGTTATCAACAGGATCCAGAGTGAATGTGAATCTGCATTTATGTGGGTGTGTGTAAGAACACATAGCTATTTGAAAATGAATAAAGCAAAGAAAGAAAAAGGATCACAAAATTTGAATATGCAAACGTCCCATGATTTTATTGAATGAACATGATCACGATATGACAAACCCTTATAAAAAGGACCAGTGTGCTTCGGGCAAGGCACACGGCTTTCAAGTTCATGGTTCGATAGTACAGGAACCATTTTTATCTTTGCACATATAAACAACGAAAACAGGAAATTGCATTTACTCCTGATCAAAGGAGATCACATCCTCAGCTTCCCAGTTGTTCAATCCATGGTTGTGAGCAGGGAGTATCCAGCTGCTCCAGTTGCAGTTATCTTCTTCGTCTTCCACAACATTGACTTCTTTGGTGGAGAAATGAGTTGTTGATCCTTCGGGATAGGCAAGATACTCTGCTGGATACGAGAGCCCAGGCTGAGATACCTCTGTTGGCTAAGCGAGATACCCGATAAGATCGTCCCATCCTGTCGGAATGATGTCTTCAAGGGAGACTTGTGCATTCTGGGGAGCAGTGTATTCCATTAGGAAATCATTCTCATTATTTGGTGTTTCCTAGACTTCTTCAGGAGCGACAGGGCTTGTGAATGTCATATTGTCTTCAAAATGATTGTCCCATCCATTTGGGGTGATGTCTTCAATAGCGATCTGCGAGCTCAGGGGAGCAGAATACTTCACCATAAAGTCATACTTGCCACTTGGTTCTCCTAGTGTATCCCAAACTTCTTTTGGACTAGGTGGACTTTGATATTGCTCAACGATGGAACTTGTGAAACTTTTGCAATCTTCAGACTGATCACCCCATCCAGTTGGGGTAATGTCTTCCATGGCAATAAAAGAACTCTGAGGTGCAGTGTACTTTACTAGAAAATCATACCCGCCGCTTGGTTCTCCCAAAGTATCCCAAACTTCCATGGAAACAGGTGGAATATGGTTCAAGATCACTCCATCGTCTTCAATAGCGTTCACTCCTTGGCTGATGAAATGTGACATTAATCCTCCAGAACGAGGACTTTGATCGTTCTTTTGAGTTCCATCAGCATAGCCCAGACCTAGCTTATCGAACTTGTAAGGTACTTCGAGGAGCTGTCCCCATACTGTGCAACCACCTTCTTCGATCACAGCTTTGGCATCTTTGAGAGAAGCCATTGTCGGAGTTATTTTTGTAGCAGGAGTAGCAGAAATATGTTTGGTAGTAGAGACATCTGGAGGGACCACCTCAAAAGATTGGCAGGGAGTTTGGATGAATTCTCCATCCATCTCAACATATTTGGAGTTACTCAGATGGCTAACCACATATTCTTCTTCGCCATAAACTGTGACGACCTTGCCTTTTACCGGATACTTTAACTTCTGATGCAGGGTAGAAGTTACAGCATTTGCCCCATGTATCCAA
The DNA here is from genome assembly GCF_029867415.1 of Vicia villosa. Taxonomy (NCBI): domain Eukaryota; kingdom Viridiplantae; phylum Streptophyta; class Magnoliopsida; order Fabales; family Fabaceae; genus Vicia; species Vicia villosa. Next base: position 52,452,480 of record NC_081181.1, on the reverse strand, counting down.
GGGCGTCCTAGTAAACAGGAATATGCTGGGTGAATTTCCATTACGTAAAAAGTAGAGTCAAAGATCTGAGAGCCCACTCTGATTGGGAGCTTCACTTTTCCGTACACTGTTCTTGTTGACCCGTCGAAGGCTCTTACCACAACATCGCTTGGTTGTAACACAACTCCTTCGAAGTCAAGTTTTTCCAGTACTGCTTTTGGTAACACGTTCAAAGAGGAGTCGTTGCCCACTAGCACATGAGACAAAGTGGTGCCGTTACATTCAATGGAGATGTGCAGGGCTTTATTGTGATTCTTCCCAGCAGGGGTTAAATCAGCATCAGAGAAACCGAGACCATTGTTCACTGTTAGACTGGCAACACAATTTTCAAATTGATTGACTGAAATCTCCTGTGGTACATGTGCAGCTTTCAGGAACTTCATCAGGGCCTTGGCATGAGCCTCTGAATATTTTAGCAAAGACAGCATTGAAATCTTTGAAGCAGTGTGCCCCAGTTGTTCGACAATATTGTAATCACTTTTGCAGATGATTTTCAATATTTCCTCCATTTCTTGCTTCGACGGATCTTCAACAGTGACTTTCACCGGTACTTGAACTGGTTCAACTAGCGGCTCTTTGCCTCGAGCGTTGATATCTTGATTAGGAACTGGGACCTGGACTGGATTAGTAGCAATATTTGAAGAAATTTCTGGTGAAAAGATCCTTCCACTTCTCGTAATCTTACTAGTACCCACAATATTATCAACAGTTGGAGTAGTAAAATTCATGGCCTCTTCAGTCAAGGTGTCTTGCTTAACTGCATGGACATAAACATTAGTGTCATAACTCCACGGGACAGCTTTGTCTGAGGAGTATGGAAATGGAGTCGGACTGGTAATGATTACCGATGCCACTTTGGGTGCAGCAGAAATTTTGAAAGGAGTTTTGGTAGGGATTTTCAACGGTATGTTAGAAACCACTGAGACGTCCTCTATTCTCATCCCGTTTGAAAAGACTTCGCATAAATCGTCCATAGAAGGGAGCCTTTCAAACATAATGATACGGCGATCCATCCACTTTTGAATTCCTAATTTCAGATTCTCACAACCATTGGGTAGGTGTGCACAATAAAAGCAATCAGGGTCACAACCTGGAAAGTAACCAGCTCGGATTAGCTTTCTTTTGACTTCAAGGAGCGGATTTGACAATTCTCTCACATCATAGATATAAACAGTGTCTATGATAGCATTAACGGTCTTGTCGTGCTTTGGCATAGGTGCAGTGATGACATTTGGAGTCTCTGGAGGATCGAACTCAATTTCCCCAGCATCTATCATGTCTTGTATTTTATTTTTCAGGGTCCAACAGTGATCTGCGTCATGTCCTGGACAGTTAGAATGGTATGCACATGTTGCATCGGGGCGATAACTCGGAGAGGAAGTGTTGACATTCTTTGGAGGATCTTTCAATGTAATCAGATTTGCTTTTAACAAGTGCTGCAATGCTTGAGAGATTGGCATATTGATTCTGGTGAAGTTTCTTCTTGGTGCATCTGGTCGACGCGTATACTTCGGCGGTTGATCTTTTTGAGGTGTGGATGCAGAGATCAGAACAGCCCCTACAGATTGGTGATGCTCATTTTTGCGACCTTTCTGACTATTCATTGTATTGACTTCATTTCTCCCACTGATGGGCCTTTTTCTAGTACCAGAGGAGGAGCCTATTTGAATTTTTCCACTTTGAATACCGCTTTCGACACGCTCTCCAGTTAATATCAGGTCAGTGAAACCTGACGATGAGCTTCCCAACAAATGACTGTAGAAAGGGCCAGTTAAAGTGCCCATGAACATGTCGACTAGCTCGCGATCAGATAAGGGTGGTTGAACCCTTCTAGCCAGATCTCTCCACTTTTGTGCGTACCCTTTGAAACTTTCTTTTGGTGCCATAGACATGCCCCATAGTTGAGTACGGGTTGGCGCAAGGTCAGCGTTGTATTGATACTGCTTGTAGAAAGCAACAGCCAAATCTTCCCAGGTGTGAACTTTTGTACTCTCCAGTTGGTAGTACCACTCGAGTTGTGTACCTGACAGACTTTCCTGGAAGAAATGAATCCGCAATTTGTTATCTGCTATATGAGGTAGTATCTTCCTCACATAGGATCTCAGATGTAGGTTTGGGCAAGAAACTCCATCATACTTTGCAAAGACAGGAACTTTGAACTTTGGAGGAATAACAATATCTGAGACTAGCCCAAGGTCTTTGAAGACTAAACCAGGTATTTTTTGTATCTCCATAGCTTTCATGCGTTCTTCCAACAGCTGGTATTTGTCATCACCCTGTTCGTCTTCGGAATGATAATCTTCTTCGTTAGAAGAGATGGAGGGTTTGGCAGAACCCTGATTGCTGTGATTGTCTTCTTGATCACCTTCACCGACTATTTCAGGGATCGGTGCCTTTTTGGGCCTTTTGACTGGGATTTTGACCTTCCTTGCAAGGTGACTTAAGCCTGCAGATCCTTGGGTCTTCTTTTTCTTCTTGATTATCAGGGCTTTCAGTTCTTGTTGCCCCTTTGCTAGCTCCAGAATTGCTACCTGAACTTGGGCGTTCTGTGCTTCGAGATTCTTGACACTTGTTTCGGAATCCATCTCTTCTAACTGAAATAAACAGCGAGGAGATGAGAAACCCATCATGTGAACCTGTTATGCAATGTTTATGAATGAAATGCATATGCAATGTTTTCAAGGATCTTAGAATTTAGATTTGTTAAAACAAAAGAGAAACAAACATTTATTAGTCAAACAATTTATTTCTTTTTCTTTTTTCTTTTTCTTTTTTTTCTTTGCCTCATTCGGGCTTTACAAAATAAAGAAAATAAAGGATTCCTCCAGCCTCCCATGGACGCTTTCTCTTCGCACCTAGGAACGTGTTGATCTGCTGTTCTTCCTGGAGTTGTCTGGTGAGCTCCAACACTTTCCTCTCATAGTCTTGACAGTGTGCTTTGAAGGTGTCTCGTTCTTCTCTTAGTTGAACCCAAGATTTCTGCAGCTCTTCCAGGTCAGTTGGCAGGTCCAGATGTAGAATAACTCGAGGTTCACTCCCTTCGACTTCTGGCTCAATAGTCACAGGTAGAATAGCGGGATATGGCATGATGAGCTTCTGAGCACGAGCCCGCACCCATTTGAGGTAAGGTTCCATGGGAATAGAGTTCCATTGTCCTAAAGTCTTGCTTTCTACTTTGTAGACACTGTCCCACGCATGTATAAACCTTTGTCGATGTCTTTGGGAATCATCTTCGTAGTCGAACACAATGTCACGGATAATCATGTCATGAGGACCGTTTCTTCGTGCATATCCAAATTGGCGCAAAGCTAAAGAGGGATTGTAAGTGATGCCTCCCTTGATGCCAAGGAGTGGCACATTAGGGTACTCTCCACAATGGTCAATGATAGTAATGTCTCTTTGAAAGAAGTTGTTCCACCGGATATCTGAAAGAGACAAAGACATAATCCTGCGAGACCATTGCATCCTTTGTTCATTTCTCAACACTGATCGGGGAAGGTGTAATGTAAACCATCTAGCCAGTAGTGGTACACAGCACATAAGAGTTCCTCGTTTCTTCATGGTACGAGTGTGTAAAGAATGTAGTATGTCTCCCAGCAAGTTAGGTACCGGGTTGCGGGTTAAGAAAATGTTGATAATGTGCACACTTATGAACTGGTCGGGATTAGGGAATAAAACCAACCCATAGATCAAAAGAGCCACAATTCCCTCAAAAGCTAGGTAACTTCTGTTTTTTAGTAGTAATCGAGCCTTTTCCATTAAGAACTTAGCAAGCAAACCCTTGACTCCACTCTTTATTTCCCAATTAGACTCGATTTCTGACTTTCGCAAATGTAAAGCAGCAGCAATGATTTCAGGTTTTGGAATCTTTTCTAAACCAGTGAAAGGTAATTGATCTCGAACAGGTAACCTAATCAGTTCAGAGAACTCTTCCAAAGTGGGTACTAACTGGTAATCAGGAAATGTAAAACAATGATGTTCGGGATCAAAGAACTGGAAAAGGACCCGTATCATGTCTTCTTCAAATTTTGAGGTAACCAAATGGAGTAGCTGACCATGCCTTTCAGTGAATTGAGCATTTCTGGGAAATTCTGATATTAAATCCTTAAGTTCAGATGGTACTGTCAAGATGTTGATCCGGATATAATCTCTGGTAGCGGGAGCCATTACTTGCAACAACAGAACAAAGGTAAACTCTTCGATCCTTGAAATGATTAGTGAGAAAATGATATGTTTATGATGCTTATGATGTCATGATGTCAAACATGTGGCAAACACAAACAAATCAAACAATAGCCTTAGGTTTAAAGGCTTGCATTAGGTTGATAGGTGATACCCTCCCCACTGAAGTTGAGTTGGTTAAAACCTGTCTTAAAATAGTATTCGGGTTCTATGATCCTTGGAGACAACATCTCAATACAGCGCTCGGATGGCCGATCAAAACATTCCTCGAGGATAACTAACTTCGATCAATTTCAAAGCCAGTCACTTAATAGGCCACAAGTCAAGTTCAACTAAAGGTTCTAAGACAAATTAGTGTTTAATGACATTTCGGAAGCCTAACATACTCCTTGATCGTTTTCAAGGGATATCAGTATAAACCAAAGTGCCGCACTAACGGTGACCACCAGATTAACCGTATCGGTACATGCCGTACAGTTTCCTTGGTCTATTGTCACATACTTAAGGTATCTCGAGATTCGGGTTAGAATCTTTCACACAAGCAAATACCCAAACAAACCTTTGAAAAATAGATCAATCAAGACAAGCAATTGAAAACATCGAAGTGATCTACACTCTAAGGTAACCCCTTTTGAAAACATTTTGTTTTTTTGAAATCCCCAGCAGAGTCGCCAGTTCTGTCGTGCACTCGGTTTTTTACTACCACTCGGTTTTTTACTACCGCATTTTACTACCTCTCGGTTTTTTACTCTTCTTTTGTTTTTGAGTTTTGAAAATCAGAGAGTCGCCACCGACTTTTATTTTATCCAATTAAGGAAAGGTTTATAAAAGAAACAGAAAAAGACCTTTAAGAGATTTTGGGTAAGGGGGTAGGTTATACAAAGGGAAGGTGTTAGCACCCTTTGTATCCATGGTTATCCATGGGCTCTTAATTGCTTAGCTCACTTGTTTTGAATCATTTGTCTTGCCTTGAAATGCTTGTATGTGGTTTTAAAATTCATTTTGTAAATTGACTTTATAATGATCCTTGTGCGGATGTATACAAAGTGTTTTACCTTTCGACGGGTGCTTTAAAAAAAAAGAACGTTAACTTCGTAATGATCCTTGTTTGGATATATACCAAGTATTGTCTTTTTTGAAAGTTTTATTTTGAAAAACAATGATATATGAGACATTTGTTTGTTTTGATTTGAGCAAGCAATTAGGAGGTCTACCCTAAGTTTATAAGGTCCTTTCCTATTTCCTTTAGAAAATTCTCCTTTTACCGGATGTAAACAAAGGTTCGATTTTGCATTTGAAACAGTAGAATTTGGATTTTGAAAAGAGTAACAGAGGGATTACCCTAAGAGGTGCAAGTGTGATTGTGTTTTTTTGATTCAGATATTTTTATCTTTGAAGTTAGTGATCTAACGCTTCGGTTTTTATCTTTGACATACACGCAGTTTTATATGTACTGGAATTAAAATGTGGGAATGTAAAATGCGGAAAGTAAATCTACGCTATTACATCGATTGTGCGGGAAATGTAAACTACGCTATTTACATGAATTTGACAACCTATACACTTTATCTAGGAATTTTAAATTGCAATAAGTTAAAAGAAATATTTTTGGTTTTTTGGATGGTTGATTTTAATTAGAATTAATGCATAATTAATTTAATTAAAATGCTATGCATTAGAAATATAATTTAAACCTAAAAAATTAAGTCTAAAATATGTTCATATTGCTTGTTAATTAATTTTAAAATAAAAACTAATTTTTTTTGGATTTTTGAAGTTGTTTTGAAAATTATTAATTTAAATTAACATATAATTATACAAATAATCATACAAATAATTAAAACTTAAAGAGAAAAATATTCTAAATATGTACAAAATTAGTCTATAATATATAAACTAAATTTAATAAAAAGAACAAATTTTTTTCTGATTTTTTGATTGGTTGAAATAATTAAAAAGCAAATATATAAATATATACTAATTAATTAAACAAAATATTTTAATTATTAAGAAAAATAAAATATTATTATGTCAAAAACTAATAGATTATTTTATAAACCTAAAAATATTTTTATTATATTTTTTTGATTTTTAAAATTATTTTTAATAATTTTAGAAGTTAAATCAAATAAAAATAAGAAATAAAATAAGGCTGTGATCCTGTGTGATTAATTTGAAGGTCTATGATATGGTGGTGCGTTTTGATGCGTTGGATGTGTCAATATCATGATCTAATGGCTGTAAGAATGAGGGAGCATGATATGATGGTGGGTGATGTGCACTGAATCCAAGGAGAATTTATTATCCAGACTGGGACCCACGCGCGCAACGTGGACCAATGGAAGAACAAGGATGTGCCACGCATGCTGGTCAATTTTTCAACCTTACTATTCATCATCTTCTTCCTTTTACCTGCGGATTTTGCTGCAGATTTACCTGCGGATTTTTCCTTCAAATCTTCAATCTTTTGAACGACCTACAAAATGAAAATAAAAAAAACAAGCGCCACCCAGATCACCAAATTGGACCATTCTAAACATGATAGCGTTGTTAGTTTTGCCATTTGGAGCTTGCATCATGGAGAACGAAAGCTTCACATGTTTGAAGCTCAAAAATGGTGGAGCTTCAAAACCACGTTAAAGCTTGCAAGTAATCACTCAAACCTACTCTATATCATGCCATGAGTTCATTCAAGTGGTTAGTTTTCATTATAACCAAGCATGCATAAGAAAACGAAAACTATACATGTATGTTCATGGTAAACACTAAGCATGTGTTATGACTCTCATGGGACCATATTAAGAGTTTATTCTTACTCTATACCACTTTAGAAGATGATTGAAAGTGATTGTTTGTATTGATAATGGTTGGAAAGCATAAGACGAAAATTACAAAGTTTTGGAATTTTTTGAGAATTTTTGTGAATTTCTTTGCTATGCTTCTTGCTATATTTTCGTGCCTCCTTTGTTGATGAAGTATCTTGAGCTATTTATGAGCAAGGAAGTGCTGCAAATTGAAGCTAAGAAGCATTCATTGCTTTGTTGAATTTTTGACTTTTTTAATAATATATAGCTTTGAATTCAAGCAACCATGGCTTGATTTTCTTCACTCTCTTGCCCTAGGCCTGCTGTACCATCTCTTTGGGGCAGAGTTGAATCAATTTTGAGGGCTCTAGCTTAATATCAAAGCAACATAACAATATCTTGCACCATTTCTTTTTCAATTTAATTTTAAATGTAATAAAATTAAACCAAAAAAGAAATAAAATGTTATGGGCCTTAGGTTGGTCGTGGGAGGCCCTTAACATTATTGGGAACATGTTTGGATCATGGAAACTTGGCCCTTTTTGGAAAAAAAACATTTTTGATCAATGTTGATTTCATGCATTTTCCCAAAAAATAGCCAACTTCAACAAGGCATAAATCCCTCAATTTTTATCATATGAAGGAGTTCTGGTACTTTTTAGAAACCTCAAGATGTCCTCTACAAGCCACTTTGGAAACTTTTTTTCATTTGGAGAAGTTATCTTGATGTTATGGCCTTTGACAAAAAACCAATTTTTGTTGATTTTGAAAATGACCTGTAATGTCTGAGCTCATATTTTTCAAATGGTGAATCCAATGAGCATGGGACCAATTGCATTTGAAAGATAATTGAATTTCCTTCAAAACAAGCTTTGTTTGGAATTTTTTGAATGAACGAGGAGAGAGTTATGGCCGGTCATAGTTCAGTTGACTTTTTAGGAGAAAACCCTAATTTTGAAACTTAGGGTTTTGTTGATTTTTGATCTTTCCTTGATGAATTATGATCAACTAATGATCAAATGGTGAATCTTTTGACAAAATATGGATGTTGACAAAAAATTTCATTTTTGACTGTCTGTTGACTTTTCGGTCAAACTGGTCGTCTGTTGACTGTTTGAGCTGCTGACTGTGCGTCTGAGCGAATTGAAGTTTGAAAATTTGTATGGTGGTACTATGAGATATATGGAGGTCCATGAAATCCATTTGAGGTCTCAAAAAACTTGTTCTCCTGAAAAAAAACAAAAACCCTAGTTAAGGACTAATTGTGTAGGAGACAGTTAAGCGTACCTGATTTTTGTGCAGTGCTGAGTTTCTGTTGATCATGTGATGTTCAGAAGACTTCTAGAACAAAAATCTTGGAACTTTGAAATGCAAAAAGATTGATTTGATTGATGGTACAAAACACGGACAATTGCACCGTCAGCGGGTTTGACTGTCAACTGGCTGTTCGGGTATTAACGTAACAGTTAAAGTGAAAATTCAACAGTTAAAGTTAATTTTTATTTTTGTTGTGTTAATGGTGAAAATTTATTTACATGAGTTGTTAGAAAAACACAGATATAATAAATAAATGAAATTACCGATAATAACCCTGAAAAATATTTAATGCACAGAAAAATAAATATTTAACTGGCAGAAAACACACAAAATATTATCTGGATAATTAAACTACAATACGACAAATAGTACGACATTTAATACTGATAGTACAAATATTACATAATATAATGAACAGTACGACAAATAAACGGTACATTATTTGAAAACAAAAGATACGACAAACTTTAAAAATGACGATTAATAACCCATGCTATAAATAATAACATATAGATGATTGGGAGTGTAAACATCGCAGGTCCGCATTTCTCCGGACTATGCACACAGAAGAAAGACATGATCACCGTAGAAACAGTGATGACTATAAGAAACAGTGTATCCACCCACTTTGTCATTTTGCCGGGGAAGAAGAGAAAATAAATTGGAGGTAGAAATTTGAGGGATGAGTTGAAATTTGATGTGAGAATTTATGGAAAAAATGAGAGGTATTTATAGAGTGAAAAGAAGGATAGAGACGTTGGGGAATGAAGTGATCCCGTACAAAAAGGAAAATTTGAGTGGTAGTAGGATTTGAAAGAAAGTGTATGGTAGGGTTTGAAAAAGAGAGATGTGTAGAATAAAGTTAGGATTTGATTTTGAAAGAAAGAGATTTGAAAAGAAAGGAAAAGATTTTGAAAATAATAGAATATAGTACAAAAATTAGTGGGAAACAAAACTAATAATAATTTACTTGTTACCAGTACAGTCTGAATCCCCGGACTCTGCGCCTGCAAAAATTTAATTCTGTACCAATTGCGTCAGTGCTATTTATCTGCAAATAAATCTCAAATAAACAGCGTGTGTGAAATGATAAACAGTACTTGGCGTTTGTGTAAGAATAAATTCAACAACGAGCCAAAATACTGTATAATAAAAATTCTAAAAACCGAGTATTCATAAAATCAGGATATTTATGAAATAAAATCCAAGATTATATGAAACTCCCAATTTTTAGACAGAAGTCTGTTGCCTTCTTTCTGAAAAAGATGCGGGCAAATTTTGGGGTATAACAGTGGGAATCGAACATTGTGCCCTAGGGTTCAATTACATGTTCATTCTATTCCCACTACCAATTGAGCTAGTACAGATTCAATGCATTCGGTCAATCCGTGCACATGGTGCACCCTCACGTCTCCACCCTTGAATCTCCACCGAAGTCAGATCTGAAGGATTTCACGTCTTCTACACCATGGAGCTTCAGAGGCCTGCCACACTCAATCATGTGCGCTGGATTGGTTTTCAATTTGGGCCCATCACAATTTCTGGTTGTAACTCGGTGGGAGAACTGACTTGGTGTTTTGATATTTCACAAAACAATATCGCGGTAAGCAAGAGTTGCCACCGGCTTTTATTTTATCCAACTTACTTAGGAAAAGTAAAAAGAACAGAAAAAGAACTTTTAAGAAAACATGGGTTCGGGGGGTAAGTTATGAAAAGGGAAGGTGTAGGCACCTTTTTCATCCGTAGTTATCTAGGGGCTCTTAATTTTCTTAGCTCATTTTCGTTTGTTTGCTTAAAAAAAAGCTTTGAAAGTGTAAGGTGCGTTTTTTTTTAAAAAAAAAAGATTTAAAAAAGGACTTTAAGTTGTAATGAAAGTGTAGCATTTGTTTTTGAAAGAGTGGTGTGAAAAAGCTTTTTCATTTGTTTTTTATTGAGCAAGCAAATTAAAAGTAACTTACCCTAAATTTAGAGTTTTTTTATGGTTTAAAACAAAATTAACATTTAAGTTAAAAAGACCGGGAACAAAACTAAATTAATTTAAAAAAAAACTTAATTTTGGATTTTTAGTGAAATATTATTTACAAAAATAAAACCTAAAAGGAATAAATATATTCATTATTAACAAAATAAAAAAACTTTAATCTTAATTAAATTTAGTTATTTAAAGTATTTACAAAGGAAATTAAATTAAAATTAAAAGAACTAATCTAAAATTATTTTTTTATGATTTTTATGACTTATTACTTTAAACAAAATTAAAGAAATTAAATATAAGAATATTTACAAATTTAATCCTAATTACAAATTAAATATATACAAAATCAAATAACAAATAAATTTATAAACCTAATTTTGATTCTATTTAATTTTACGAGATATTATTAATCAAAATTAAATAAAAGTTATTTACAAATTAAATTAATTAAAATAAAGTTTATAAATTAAATAATTAAAATCTAATTCTAATATTAATACTATTTTTATTGTTTTTGTATGATTTATTGTTTAATGGTTTGATTTTAAATTGAACTAATTAGAAATTAGAAGAGAAAAAAAAAACTAGAACAAAAACAAACAAAACAAAACAAGTATCATTGGTCTGAAATGACATCTAAATGGGAACACGAAACTCCACCATGGTTGTGCCCTAACCATGGCATCCACGAGTTGATATGTTAACCTCCTCTTGTAACCACCCAAACCTGTTCTAAATAACCTTAAGAACACATTAGTATCATTAGATCACCTTGAAATAACCTCACGGTATGTCAGTTCCATGTGTTGTAAGACATGAACTTTGATTTGTTCTTACCCTTAGAGGTCTTAGGAAGAAGTTAGAATAGTTGGTTTGGATTGAAAGCAGTTGGATCAAGGACTACGAAATTGCATTATTCTTTGAAAATTTTGGAAGTTTGAGCGTGGTTTCTTAGCTAGCTTTTTCGTGTACTTCTTGCTTTGATGCTATTGTGTATTTATAGGAGAGATGATTTGAGTGAGAGAAATGGAAAGAAATCAAGTGGATTAACATGTTGCCATGTTGAACAAAAAATGTTTTCAAAACTTCGTTTTTGAGAGATATTTGCCTAAAACATGTTTTCAAAACTTTCTTTTTGAGAGATTTTTGTCTCCTCCTTGCCTTTTCACGAATTCTTTGGCTCCAAGGCATATATTTAGGCCTTCTAGAAGATGCTCACATTGAATCCCCAATACCTTGGACCATTAGTTAATTTATTCGATTTATCTTTGATATTTTTTAAATAAAAATAAAAATAAATGAAATAAAAAATCATGGCCATGTACAAATGGATTTGGAAGTCTCTTATTATGTCATAAACGTGTTTGAAACCCAAAAGATAGGTCACTAAGTCCAAAACTTTATATTTGCTCCTTTTACTTTTGTGCATTTTCTCAATTTTGACCAACTTGTAGCAATCATAACTCACTCAATTTTTATCCTATGGAGATGTTCTTATACTTTTTCGAAAGCTCAAGATGTCTACTACAACCCCCTTTGGAACATTTTTTGTATTTGAAGAATTTATTTTGGTGATATTGGCTTTGACAAAAAATGGCTTTTTGTGAACTTCGAGAAGGATTTGTAATGTTTTGGCACCTATCTTTAAATTGAAACATTTCTTGGGTTTGGGCCCAACATCAAAGTTGTAGAGAATTGAATTTCCTTAAGAATGAGCTTTTGTTGGGAAATTTATGATAAAGTATGTGAAAATCATGTCTGGTCAAAGTTGGGTTGACTTTTCCAGCAGAACCCTAATTTAGCAACTATGAGTTTTTAATTTCTGAGCTTTTCTGGATGAATCATGATCAACCCTTGATCAGATGATGAATGTGACTTCAAATCCTTAATTTTGATAAAAAATCGTGAGTTTTGACTGTATGTTGACCATAGTTGAATTTTTGTCTGACATAGTTAACTGTTGGTCAACTGACTGATTGACTGGGGAAACTTGTAATTCAAGGCTTGAAACTTGGTATGAGGATACTTTGAAGTATATGAGACACCATGAAATCCACTTGCGTCCTTGGAGGCTAAATTTCCTTTGAATAAATTAAAACCCTAATTATGGTTCTTTTGCTTATGAGGAGTCTCTACATGATGAAACCCTAGGTAATCTTGAGCACTTTGAGAAATGATTGAGTATGAGGAAAACATCTTGATTTAAATATCTTGAAATATGGAGGGAAAATTTTGGGGTATGACAGCTGCCCCTGTTCAATCTTCTTAAACCTGAAGAGATTGATTGGCATGTTCACCATTCATGATCTGAAGGTGGAAGAGGATTGAACACTAAAGTACCTAGAAATTTGCACTCGTCGGTGCAAGAAACAATGTTGTTGGTTGATGATATTGATTGAATGGGCTTAGAAGATGACAGAGTGTTGTCAGAGATGGGCTTACAGATGCCATATAAAGGAGAGACTTCTCAGGATGGAGACTTGAAGGAAATCACTGCCAGGGGACTAACGTGATAAGAAGTAGATATCACTGTCATGGGACTAACGTGTGGAAACCATCATATCATTGCCAGGGGACCAATGTGATAAGTCGTAAATTGACGTGTATCAGTGCTAAGGGACCAACGTGATAAGTCGTAGCCGTATATCATTGTCGGGGGACTAACATGATGAGAATAGATTTTTGTTACTACTTGAGGACCAACGTACCGAAGAAATGTAGCTTCATATCAATGCCAGGGGACTGATGTGATAAGTAGAAATTTTTGTAGCGGCTCGGGGACTAACGCACCAAAGAGAGGTAGCTTCATATCACTGCCAAGGGACTAACATGATGAGAAGGAAAATTGTTACTGCTCGGGAACTAACGTAACATATCACTTCTAGGGGACTAACATGATAAATGAGGACCAACTGATCACCTCCAGGGGACCAATGTGATGAGAAGGAAAATTGTTACTGCTCGGGACTAATGTATCATATCACTGCCAGGGGACTAACATGATGAGAAGATAACTTATTGCTGCTCAGGGACCAATGCAATATGTCATAGTTGTATATCATTGCCAAGGGACTAACATGATAGAAATAGATTTTGGCTACTACCAAGGGACTAACGTACCAAAGAGATGTAGCTTCATATCACTGCCAGGGGACTAACATGATGAGAAGAGATTTTGGTAGCTGCTCGGGGACTAACGCACCCAAGAGATGTAGCTTCATACCACATCCAGGGGACTAATGTGATAAGAAGAGGACTTATCACTGCCGGGGGACCAATTCTATAAGTCGTAGTTTGGTGTGCATCACTGCCGAGGGACTAACATGACGAGAGTTTGATGGGAACGCTTATCAGAATGAATCTTGGTCTGCATTGTATCTGAATGATCTGTTGATAATATTTGTGGATTGCCCTAAAAAATAAAGTTCATTTTTATGAAATGTCATGATGTATGAATTGTGTGATGATCTTTTTTTAAATGAATGAGAATGTTATGTAAATTCCATGAGGTATATGATGTATAAGTGCAAAATATTGTTAATGACGACAGCAAATTATAGCAGTGTTTGGCGGGGAAAATAAATCACTGACTGTTGTTGGAGAATGCAGAGTACAAGTCTTTCGTTTTAGTAGGAACTCCCGCTTCATGCTCGAGGATATTCAGCTGGGGAATCTTTGACTTCTGTGTAGGGAAGATGTCTCTGTTGATGAACAAACCCTAATGGAATTGAATATTAGAGGATTTATTTTGACAGTGTGATCATCATGGATGTACACAACAGATATCTGCAATGAATGCTTGTAAGCTCGTCCATAATCCTTCGATGCATTATCTGACCAGGTTCCAATTATAGACAATGCTGACTAAGTATCATGAGGCTGAAGGGAGACTTCAGAGGAGTCCAGTAACATGTGATAAACAAACTCCACTGGGGAATGATAACATGATTCTGTGGGGATATGATCTGAGCATTATCCCAGCTATTATGGTAACTGCTATTCTGAAATTTTTTATAAAGATCAACCATATTCAAACGTGTGCGTTCTTTCGAAATAACCAACAAACGTTGATGCAAACACACACAGGAAGTACACATGGACTTGTATTGATTGGAACACCAACAAGTGTCGGCCACAGTGTCAAACAGGCCTCACATAGCTTTGCCCCAGCCAGTAGGGACTTTGGAGAGATTCTCCTTGTGAGGATCTTCTGAGATATATAATATGGGTGACTTTCCCCTAGTAATCATAAATTTATGGTAATGCCCCTGGTTGATTGTGAAGTAGCTTCAAACACACTTGAGTGCATGCCCCTGGTTGTTCGGCGTTCTTGAGAGATTCTTCAAGTCTTGACCTGATTTCCCCAAATCGATTAGACAAAAGCATGTCATGCCCCTTGCATACATTGGTTTTTAGCCAACTGAGTCAGTCGTAGAAAATATTTCTACTGTTCGAAGCATTTCTGAAGCATGCCTGTCGGGAGGGCTTCCGGAGATTTTTGTTGTTATAAGCAACATGCCCCAGTATCATGAACTTAGGAACAATGCCCCTGATTGATCGGGGTAGGAGGTATTTTCAACTATGCTTGGTGAATTCTTCTGGTTGTTCAGTAGTTTTGAGAGATCCTTTGAATCTTGACCTGATTGCCCCAGATATCTGAACGCTTAACTAACGGAGTATTTCGACGACTTTTGTGCCCCTGAGGGTGATCAGAATTTGAGGTATTCTTGCTCGGACTCAACGGGGTTTTGAAGACCACTTGTCCTTTGAAAGGATTAAACTTTTCATCTACAGTTCATGATGGAAGCTTTCCTGGTGTCAAGTACTTGTTCATATGCAAATAATGTTTATTATGAGAAATATAATTCTAACGCAAAGTTCATGTTTGTCTTGAAGTTTAAAAAAGAAATATTTTTGAAAGGATGTCAAAACATCGATTTTTGTGAAAGGTGGTGTGGTACCAGCTCAAGCGTTTAGCAAAACTCCTAGGAGTCAATTTACCGTATTTCTCGTTACGATATGCTTTTGAATTAACCCTGCTTCAATTAGGACTTTTGAGGGTTGTAACGTGGCCAGGTTCACGGTTTTTTTTTATAGAAAAAAGAGATATTTTTATACTCAAAATTTTATTGGTGCCCACCCCTTCGTGATGTTCTCCAACCTAAGTTCAGTTAACTCGATGTGAGCATTCATCCTTCAAGAGGAGTATGAGACGATCGAGGAATCGATGAGGTGCTTGAACATGGCAGTCACTCTACCTTTTGTATTTGGTGTCTGATCACACAACTTTGTTCTTTCGTTAAGGATCTTTTTGTTTTGCAATCCTTTCTTTTCAGTTTTTTTCATTTTTCATTTTCCCCTAACTTTTTCCTGGACAAATTCTTTTCAATTTCAGGTTTGCAGTCCAGCGGGATGCCCTAATTTTTGCCTAAGTCACTTGTTTTCAAGTTCGTTGACTTAGCGAGCTTTCATTTATTTTCTTTTTCGATTCATTCTTTTCTTTTTTGAACAAGTCGTATGATCCTGAGACGTCTTCGATGGGTTAGAAAGATTGTGACTGCCTCATTTCTTGGTCGACGAGGGATAACTGTTGTTGTATCTTCATATTTTGACCTCCTATTGCGAGGGATAACCATTTTGGTTTTGACTGTCCTCAACCTTTTGAAGGATAACCATATTCTTAGATGCGCACCCCTGATGAGTTTTGAACGCTCGATCAGGTTAATTGAACACTACCCTACCCCTAGGTTAAATGTAAGGGTTTTTAGTATAGAAAAGAAATTCCTACTTCAAGGCTCAAAGGGGTTGACAAGGGATTAACTTCCTTATATCTCTACTGTTTAGGAATTGAAACAATCCTTGTACATCATCAACAGGGTTTTACTCGAAATCACACCAATTAAGGTTATAGGTATTATGTGTTCGTCATTCTCCCTTCGGAGTTATCACGCTTTATCGCTGAGAGTTTGGCATCACAAGCAAAGAAAAACGTATTAGAGCGAGAGTGAATGAATTTATTCAAGACAAACATATCCAATGCATTATTATTATAGTTTAAAAACAAACAAGTATTGCATATAAACAATATTGAACCAAAACAAGAAGGATTACGCATGAAAATGCATGATGATATAGAGATTGCCAGACGTTGAGGAGATTTTCTCCGTATGGACTTATTGCTTCAGAAGATCCATTGAGTCAAAGGAGAACTTCAAATATGGTCTGCAGGTGTGAATGTGATAGCTTTTGCATCAATCAGGTCTTAAACCTTGTCTCTGAATGGCTGACAATCGTCGATCGACTGACCAAGTGCCCCAGAGTGGAAAACAAACCAAGTGTTCGTATATGAAATTGCAGATTACTTCTAGGGAGAAGATTCCGACGAAGCCACACAGGAGTTGTAAGTATCCAACTTTAGGGATTTGAGGAAGAAAATGAGAAACTCATTGTCTGGAAAGCTATCATGCAATGATATGTATGTAAATGCATATGGAATATTTTCAAGGATCTCTATGGAATTTAGTTTGCAACATTGAAATGTAGTTGCAGCTTTGTCCAAAGAATTTTGACTTCCATCTTTGAATGTCTCTCTTTAAGAATCAAGCACACCATATCCAGTGGGTCATAGCCCCTGATTCGGGATACTCGTACTTTTGAATTTGGAGACATATGGCTAAAGGAAAATAAATCATATTGCCCCTTGATAGGAATTTTGTTCTTGATAATCCTCCTATAATAGCACCTGAAATTTTGCGCCCAAAATCCCTAGGATCCTTGAAAAAGGTTAGTTATGTTATGATGTCATGCATTAAGTACAAGGTGGTGAAGACAAGAAAGTCCTACAAATAGTTCAAACAAATCCTGCAAGAAAATCAAATCGTTAGGGTATGAACAAATCCTGCAAGGAGCTCAAGTTGTTAGGGTATAAGCAAATCCCGCAAGGAAATCAAGTTGTTAGGGTATAAACAAATCCTGCAAGGAAACCAAACGGTTAGATAATGAATACAAACAAGTCACACAAGTATCCTTAGGTTTAAAGGATAGCATGAAGTTCATAGGTAAGTACCCTCCCCACTGAAGTTTAGTTGGCTCAACCTGTCCTAAATAAAGATCGGGTTCTAGGGAGCTCATATCATTGATCTTTCTCAAAGGCATTATTTCAGTTCAACAATTGAATCACCGACCGAAAACATCCTGAAAGTCCGATCCATATGAGTGTAGCTTCGAGTATCAACCAACTTTGGTCGGAACCAAAGCCAGTCATCTCGCTACATTTCTTAAGCCCAAAGTCAAGTTCACTAGGGTTCTAAGGACAAATTAGTTCTTAATGACACCACGTGGTAGTCAAATGTTTCCCTAAGTCGGATCCCAAGTGTTATACCCCAAAATTTGCCCGCATCTTTTTTCAAGAAAACTCCAATCTGAAAATTAAGAGTCTCATATAATCATGGATTTTTATTTCAACAAATATCCTGACATATGAAATACTTAGTTTTTAGAATTTTTCTTATACAGTAATTTGGCTTGCAGTTGAATTTATTCTTACGCAAACGCCAAATACTGTTTATTACTTCACACATGCTATTTATTTATTTACAGATAAATAGTACTGACACAATTGGTACAGAGTTAAATCTTTTTGCAGGCGCAGAATCAGGAAACTCAGACTGTACTGGTAACAAGTAGATTATTATTATCTTTTGTTTCCCACTAATTTTTGTACTATATTCCATTATTTTCAAAAATCTTTTCAAATCTCTTTTTCAAAAATCAAATCCTAACTTTATTCTCTACATCTCTCTTTTTCCCAACACTATCATACACTTTCTTTCAAATCTTATTTCCACTCAAATTTTCCTTTTGTACGGAATCACATCATTCCCCAACGTCTCTATCCTTCTTTCCATTCTATAAATACCTCTCATTTTCTTCTATAAAATCTCACATCAAATTCTAACTCATCTTTCAAATTCCTACCTCATATCTATTTTTTCTTCTTCCCTGACAAGAATGGCAAAGTGGATAGAGACACTGTTTCTTACAGTCATCACCATTGCTACGGTGATCATGACTTTCTTCTGCCTGCATAGTCCTGAAGAGTGTGGACCTGCAATGGTTGCACTCCCAATCATCTACATGTTATTGTTCATAGCATGGGTCATTAATCGTCATTCTTAAAATTTGCCGTATTTCTTATTTCTTAAATGTACCGTTTATTCGTCGTACTGTTCAATATAGTATGTAATATTTGTACTGTCAGTATTAAATGTTGTATTACTTGTCATAATATTGCTTAATTACTAAGATAATATTTTGTGTGTTTTCTGCCAGTCAAATATTCCTATTTCTGTGCATTAAATGATTTTCAGGGTTATTATCGGTAATTTTGCCCGCATACCGTAAATATTAGTTATTTATTATGTCTATGTTTTTAACAGGTCATGTAAATAAACTTTCATTTTTCACATAAAACATAAAACAAAAACAACAAAAGAAAATTAACTTTGACTGTTGATTTTTCACTCTAACTGCTACATCAATACCTGGACAGTCAGTCGACAGCCAAACTGCTGGCAGTACAATTCTCAGTGTTTTGTACCATCAATCAAATCAATCTTTCACAATTCAAAATTCCAAGATCTTTTGTGCTAGAAGCCTTCTGAATATCACGCGATTAGCAGAAACTCAACACTGCACAAAAATCAGGTACGCTTAACTGTCTCCTACACAAACAGTCCCTAATCAGGGTTTTTTCTTGTTTTTACAGGAGCAACAAGTTTTTGAGAGCTCAAATGGATTTCATACACATCCATATATCTCAAAGTACCATCATACAAATTTTCAAACTTCAATTCACTCAGACGCACCGTCAGCAGCTCAAACAGTCAACAGACGACCCGTTTGACCCAAAAAGTCAACAGACAGTCAAAAATGAAATTTTTTGTCAAAGTCCATATTTTGTCAAAGGATTCATCATTTGATCATTGGATGATCATAATTCATCAAGGAAAGATCAAAAATCAACAAAACCCTAAGATTCAAAATTAGGGTTTTTGCCTGAAAAGTCAACTCAACTTTGACTGATCATAACTCTCTCATCCTTCATCCAAAAAATTCAAACCAAAGCTCATTTTGAAGTAAATTCAATTATCTTTCAAATGCCATTGATCCCATGGTCATTGGATTCACCATTTGAAAAATATGACCAAAGACATTACAGGTCATTTTCAAAGTCAACAAAAAGACACTTTTTTCAAAAGGACACACAAGGAGCATCAAAAATCATTTTGACATGAGACCAAAGACATTGGTTAGAGGACTCTTTGAGGTTTCTAAAAAGTGCAAGATCTCCTTCATATGACAAAAATTGAAGGATTTACACCTTGTTGAAGTTGGCTAAATTTTGGGAAAATACATGAAATCAACATTGCTCAAAAATGTATTTTTTCCAAATGGGGCCAAGTTTTCAGCATTCAAACATGATGATATGGGCCTCCCACGACCAAGACTAAGCCCACACCTTTTTTTATCCATTTTTGGCATAATTTTGTCTTATTTTAAGATTAAATTAAAAGAAAAATGGATGGATAAATGGTAGCTTAACTTCCAAGCATGACTCACCCAAGGAATCTCTACCTTTCTGCAGAGAATTGAAGAGCAAGGCAGGTGCATTGAAGGCAAGGGGACTTGGTCAAGAATTCAAAGCTTTTTTAATATTAAAAAATGCAAGATTTCAACAAAGGCAACTAGTTGCATATTAGCTTCAATTCTAAGCACTCAATGCTTATAAATAAGCTATCATAGTTCAGTAACAGGGGGGGCAAGTTCAGAAGCAAAGCTTAGCTCATACACACTTGTAATCACTTGAAAAGTTTCAAAGAAAATTCAAATTCGAATTTGTAATTTCAGTCCATTTCAATACAAACTAAGCATTCAGACACCTTCCTTGAACATCACTGAAACTATCCCAATCAGTTACAAGCCTTGAAGCTCACTGAATCGAGCTATACAGGTCCAAATTTGTTCAAACTAAAATCAATTTGTATCTGGTTATTCACACATGCTTAACAAGATGTAGACATACTATTAAGTTTGGTTTGAGGTGTAGATCATTTCTGGAAACTTAATTGAAGTTTGAACACGTGTAAACGAAACTACCATTTTAGGGTTCATAGCTTCAAAATTAGGGCTTTCCAAATTAGGCAAAATTAGAGGTTCTAAATAGTACCATTAGATTCGTATGGACAAAACGAGTTGAATGGTACCATCGCGCCAAATTTATTTGCTTGTTTACCCCTATTCGTTATTTTGCAGAATTAGGGCTCACTTACTATAGCGCTTTTTTACAAAAGCGCTGTTAAAGGCCTTGTTTGAAGGTTGAAGACGAAGACGTGTCTTCCTCCTATTGGTTCAGCAGCGCGCGTACTTTTTTAAACTTTCCACTAATCCAGTGTTTTGCAGGTGTAACGTATACCACGTGCCTCAATTTCTGGACCACCTGATCTTGCTTAACAGCTCATCCAACGCTTCAGAACGCGCGTGCACATCATACTCCCTCAATCAAACCACACAGGATCAGTATCCTTTTATTTTCTATTTTATTTTCTATTTTATTTTAATTTCTTTGTTAAATTAATTAAAAATAGTTTTAAAAATCCAAAAAATACACAAAAAATATTTTTAGACTTCTAAAATAATATATTATTTTCTGAAATAAAAATATTTTATTTTTCTTTAAAATTTCAATATTTTGCATAATTAATTAGTATATATTTATATATTTGCTTTTTAATTATTCTAACCAATCAAAAAATCATAAAAAAATTTGTTCTTTATATAAAATATTGTTTATATATTATAAACTAATTTTGTACATATTTTGAATAATTTTCTTTTTAAGTTTTAATTATTTGTATAATTATTTACATAATTATGTTTTAATTAACTTAAATCAATTCCAAAAATTCCAAAAAAAATTAGTTTTGTTTAAAATTAATTAACAAATATTTTGTACATATTTTAAACTTAATTTCTAGGTTTAAATCTATTTTCATCTTTTTCTTCATTTTAATTTAATTAATCATGCATTAATTATAATTAAAATCAATCATAAAAATCCAAAAACAGGCCTTTTATTTTTCTTGCAATTTCAATTCCTAGATAAATGTATAGGATGTCAAATTCATGTAAATAGGCTAGTTTACATTTCCTGCACAATCGATGTAATAGCGTAGATTTACTTTCCGCACTTTACATTTCCGCACTTTAATTTCCAGCAAATATAAACTGCGTGTATGTCAAAGATAAAATTGAACCGTTAGATCACTAACTTCAAAGACAAAATATCTGAATACAAACACAATCACACTTGCATCTCTTAAGGTAATCCCTTCTCATTCTTTTCAAAGTCAAAATTCTACTGTTTTGAGTACAAAATCGAACCTTTTGTTTATATCCGGTGAAAGGATAGATTTTTAAAGGAAATAGGATAAAGACCTTACAACTCAGGGTAGACCTCCTAGTTTGCTTGCTCAAATCAAAACAAACAAAATTCTCATACACTGTTGTTTTTCAAAACAAAACTTTCAAAAAAGACAATACTTTGTATACATCCAAACACGGATTATTACAAAGTTAACGATCTTTTCAAAACATCTTTCGAAAGATAAACAAGCATTTTGTATACATCCACACACGGATCATTACAAAATTCAAATTACAAAGGTATTGAAACCACATATGAGCAATTTCAGAGCAATTGAAAAGTGATCGAAAAACAAGTGAGCTAAGCAAACTTAAGAGCCCATGGATAACCATGGATACAAAGGGTGCTAACACCTTCCCTTTGTATAACCTACCCCCTTACCCAGAATTTCTTAAAGGTCTTTTTTCTGTTTCTTTTATAAACCTTTCCTTAATTGGATAAAATAAAAGGTCGGTGGCGACTCTGTGAATTTTCAAAAATGCGAAAGCATTAAGCGATAAAAAAGAGTCAGTTCACGTATCTCTACAGAACAGAGGTATGGCCCGGGATTAAAAAATCGGAGGTCCACAGAACTGGCGACTCTGCTGGGGACATACTTTCAAAAACAAAATGTTTTCAAAAGGGGTTACCTTAAGAGAATAGATCACTTCGATGTTTTCAATTGTTTGACTTGATTGCTCTATTTTTCAAAGGTTTGTTTGGGTATTTTGCTTGTGTGAAAGATTCTAACCCGAATCTCGAGATACCTTAAGTATATGACAATAGACCAAGGAAACTGTACGGCATGTACCGATACGGTTGATCTGGTAGTCATCATTAGTGCGATACTTTGGTTTATACTGATGTCCCTTGAAAACGATCAGGGAGTATATTAGGCTTCCGAAATGTCATTAAACACTAATTTGTCTTAGAACCTTTTTAGTTGAACTTGACTTGTGGCCTATTAAGTGGCTAGCTTTGAAATTGATCGAAATTAGTTATCCTCGAGGAATATTTTGATCGGCCGCTCGAGCGCCGTATTGAGATGTTACTTCCAAGGATCATAGAACCCAAATACTATTCTAGGACAGGTTTTAACCAACTCAACTTCAGTGGGGAGGGTATCACCTATCAGCTCCATGCAAGCCTTTAAACCTAAGGCTATTGTTTGATTTGTCTTTGTGTGCCACATGTTTGCATCATAAGCATATCATTTTTGCACCAAACACTTCAAGGATCAAAGAGTTTACCTTTGTTTTTGCAGGTAATGGCTCCCGCCACCAAAGATTTCATCCGAACCAACATCTCCACGGTACCATCTGAACTAAAAGACTTAGTGTCAGAATTCCCCAGGAATGTTCAATTCACTGAAAGGCATGGTCACCTACTCCATTTGGTTACCTCAAAATTTGAAGAAGACATGATACGGGTCCTGTTCCAGTTCTTTGACCCTGAACATCATTGCTTTACCTTTCCTGATTACCAGTTGGTACCCACTTTGGAAGAATTCTCTGAACTAATTGGATTGCCTGTTCAAAATCAATTACCTTTCACTGGTTTAGAAAGGATTCCAAAACCTGAAGTCATTGCTGCTGCTTTACATTTGCAAAAATCAGAAATCGAGTCCAATTGGGAAACAAAGAGTGGAGTTAAGGGTTTGCTTGCCAAGTTCTTGTTGGAAAAGGTTTTATTCCCAAATCCCGACCAGTTCATAAGTATACACATCATCAACCTTTTCCTAATCCATAACCCGGTACCAACATTGCTGGGAGACATTCTACATTCTCTACACACTCGTACCATGAAGAAACGAGGAACTCTCATGTGCTGTATACCACTACTGGCTAGGTGGTTTACATTTCATCTTCCCCGATCAGTGTTGAGAAATGAACAAAGAATGCAATGGTCTCGCAGGATTATGTCTTTGTCTCATTCAGATATCCGGTGGAACAACTTCTTTCAAAGAGACATTACTATCATTGATCATTGTGGAGAATACCCTAATGTGCCACTCCTTGGCATCAAAGGAGGCATCACTTACAATCCCTCTTTAGCTCTACGCCAATTCGGATATGCAAGGAGCAACGGTCCTCATGACATGATTATCCATGGCATTGTGTTTGATTACGAGAATGATTCTCATAGACACCAACGAAGGTTCATACATGCATGGGGCAGTGTCTATAGAATAGAAAGCAAAACTCTGGGACAATGGAATTCTATTCCTATGGAACCCTACCTCAGATGGGTCCGCACTCATGCTCAGAAACTCCTTATGCCATATCCTGCTGTTCTACCTGTGACTATTGAACCAGAGGTCGAAGGATATGAACCTCAAGTTATTCTACACCCGGACATGCCAACTGACCTAGAAGAGTTGCAAAAATCTTGGGTTCAACTCAAAGAGGAAAGAGACACCTTCAAATCATACTGTCAAGACTATGAGAGAAGGATATTGGAGCTCACCGGACAGCTTCAAGAAGAACAGCAGATCAACACATTCCTGGGGGCAAAGAGAAAGCGTCCACAGGAGACCTGAAGGATCATTTATTTTATTTCTGTCTTGTAAGCCCAAATGAGGCAAAGAAAAAAGAAAAAAAAAGAAATAAATTGATTAACTAACGTTTGTTTCTTCTTTAACAAATCTAAACTCTAAGATCCTTGAAACATTGCACACACATTTCACTTCATGCATTGCATATACATTTCATACATTGCATTCATATACATTGCATATACATTTCATACATTGCATACACATGGCATCCAGTCATACACATTGCATAACAGGTTCACATGACGGATTTCTCATCTTCTCGCTGTTTATTTCAGTCAGAAGAGATGGAATCTGAAATGAGCATCAAGAATCTCGAAGCACAGAATGCCCAAGTTCAAGTGGCAATTCTGGAACTGGCAAAGGGGCAACAAGAACTGAAAGCCCTGATAATCAAGAAGAAAAAGAAGCCCAAAGGATCTGTAGGCGTGAGTCACCTGAAAAGGAAGATCAAAATCCCAGTCAAAAAGTTCAAAAAGCCACCGATCCCTGAAACAGTCGGTGATGGTGAACAAGAAGACAATCAAAGCAACCAGGGTTCTGCTAAACCCTCTCTCTCTTCAAATGAAGAAGATGATCATTCTGGGGACGAACCGGATGATGAAAAATACCAACAGCTGGAAGACCGTATGAAAGCTATGGAGATACAAAAAGTACCTGGCCTAGATTTCAATGATCTAGGGCTCATCTCGGATGTTGTTATCCCTCCAAAATTCAAAGTTCCTGTCTTTGCAAAATATGATGGAGTTTCTTGCCCGAAACTACATCTGAGATCCTATGTGAGGAAGATACAACCTCATACAACAGATAGCAAATTGTGGATTCACTTCTTCCAAGAAAGTCTGTCGGGTACACAACTCGAGTGGTACTACCAGCTGGAAAATACCAAGGTTCATACTTGGGAAGAATTAGCTGCTGCTTTTTACAAACAGTACCAATACAATGCTGATCTTGCGCCAACTCGTACTCAACTAAGGGGCATGTCTATGGGACCAAAAGAAAGTTTCAAAGGGTATGCACAAAAGTGGAGAGATATGGCTGGAAGGGTTCAACCACCCTTATCTGATCGCGAACTAGTTGACATGTTCATGGGCACTTTAACTGGCCCTTTATATAGCCATTTGATGGGAAGCTCATCATCAGGTTTCACTGACCTGATACTGACCGGAGAACGTGTCGAAAATGGCATTCAAAATGGAAAAATTCAAATAGGTTCCACCTCTGGTACTACAAAAAGGCCCATCAGCGGGAGAAATGAGGTCAATGCAACACAAATTCAGAAAAGTCGCAAAAGTGAGCAGCATCAATCTGTAGAGGCAGTTATGATCTCCGCATCTGCACCTCAAAAAGATCAACAGCCAAAATATACGCATCGACCAGATGCACCAAGAAGAAATTTCACCAGAATCAACATGCCAATCTCTCAGGCATTGCAGCACTTGCTAAAAGCAGATCTGATCACCTTAAAAGGTCCTCCAAAGAATGTCAACACTTCCTCTCCGAATTATCGCCCTGATGCGACATGTGCCTATCACTCAAACTGTCCAGGACATGACGCAGATCACTGTTGGGCCCTGAAAAATAAAATACAAGATATGATAGATGCTGGGGAAATTGAGTTCGATCCTCCAGAAATTCCAAATGTCATCACAGCACCTATGCCAAAGCATGACAAAACTGTCAACGCTATCCTGGACACTGTTTACATCTATGATGTGAACGAATTATCAACTCCACTCTGCGAAGTCAAAGGAAAGCTAATCCGAGCTGGTTACTTTCCAGGGTGTGACCCCGACTGCTTTTACTGCTCCTGCCTGCCCAATGGTTGTGAAAATCTAAGAATGGGAATTCAAAAGTGGATGGATCGCCGTATCATTATGTTTGAGAGGCTCCCTTCTATGGACGTGCTGTGCGAAGTCTTTGCAAACGAGATGAGAATAGAGGATGCCTCAGTGATCTCCAGCTTACCATTCAAAATCTCTGCCAAGGCTCCATTCAAAATTTCTGCTACACTCAAAGTGGCATCAGTAGTCATTGCTAGTCCAACTCCATTTCCATACTCCTCAGACAAAGCTGTCCCATGGGGATACGACGCTAATGTTTACGTTCATGGAGTTAAGCAGGGTACCTCGACTGAAGAGGCCGCAAAGTTAACTACTCCAACTGTGGGTAATATTGTGGGTACCAGCAAGATCACGAGAAGTGGAAGAATCTTTTCACCAGAAATTTCTCCAAATGTTGCTGCTGGTCCAGTCCGAGTCCCAGTTCCTAATCAAAATGTCAACGCTCGAGGCAAAGAGCCACAAGTTGAACAAATTCAAACCCCGGTGGAGATCACTGCTGAGGATCCGTCAAAGCAAGAAATGGAGGAAATATTGAAAATCATCTGCAAGAGTGATTACAATATTGTTGAGCAACTGGGGCACACCGCTTCAAAAATCTCAATGCTATCTCTGCTAAAATATTCAGAAGCTCATGCCAAAGCTCTGATGAAATTCCTGAAAGCTGCGCATGTGCCTCAAGAGATCTCAGTCGACCAATTTGAGAATTGTGTTGCCAATCTAACCGTGAGCAATGGTCTCGGTTTCTCTGATGTGGATCTAACCCCTGCTGGAAAAAATCACAACAAAGCCCTACATATCTCCATTGAATGTAAAGGCACCACTCTATCTCATGTGCTAGTAGATAACGGTTCTTCTCTGAACGTGTTACCGAAAACAGTACTAGAAAAGCTTGACTTCGAAGGAATTGTGTTACAACCAAGTGATGTTGTGGTAAGAGCCTTTGACGGGTCAACCAGAACGGTATACGGAAAAGTGAATCTCCCAATCAGAGTGGGTTCTCAAATCTTTGATTCTATCTTTTACGTAATGGAAATTCACCCAGCCTACTCCTGTTTACTTGGACGTCCTTGGATACATGGGGCAAACGCTGTAACTTCTACCCTGCATCAGAAGTTAAAATATCCAGTAAAAGGAAAGATTGTCACAGTCTATGGCGAAGAGGAATATGTGGTTAGTCACCTAAGCAATTCCAAATATGTCGAGTTGGAGGACGAATTCATCGAAACTCCATGCCAATCATTTGAGGTGGTCTCCCCAGATGTCTCTACCACCAAGCATATTCCTGCTACTCCAACTACAACTATGGCTTCTCTCAAAGATGCCAAAGCCATGATTGAACAGGGTGATTGCACAGTATGGGGACAGCTTCCCGATATACCCTACAAATCTGACAAGCTAGGTCTGGGCTATGACAGTAAAAATCAAAAGAATGATCAAAGTCCTTGTTCTGGAGGATTAATGTCACACTTCGTCAGCCAAGAAGTAAACGCTATTGAAGATGAAGGAGTGTTCATGAACCATATCCTTCAGCCATATCCAGATGAGATTCCACCTATTTCCATAGGAATGTGGGATGCTGTGGGAGAACCAAATGGCGGGTATAATTATCAGTATGCCGCACCTCAGAATTCTTATATTGCTATGGAAGACCTTACCCCGACTGGATGGGGTGATCAAATTGGAAATGATCCAATTTTCACAAGTCCCGTCACTGAGCAATATCAAAATCCACCCAAAGAAGTATGGGACACGCTAGGAGAACCCAGCGGCAAATATGACTATGTGGTGAAATATTCCGCTCCTCCGAGCTCACAAATTGCTATGGAGGACATTGTCCCAACTGGATGGGATGAACAGTACGATGACAATTTCGCTTTCGAAGAAGCCAGGGAAATACCAAATAACGAGGGTTGCTTTCTGTCAGCATACACTCCTCATCAAGATGCACAAGTCTCTATTCAAAACATCATCCCGACTGCATGGGACGACCTTATCGAGCATCTCGCTCAGCCAACAGAGATATCTCAGCCTGGGCTCTCGTATCCAGCAGAGTATATCCCTTATCCCGAAGGATCACCGGCTCATTTTCCCACTAATGAAATCAATGCTGTGGAAGATGAAAAAGACAACTGCAACTGGAACAGCTGGGTACCCCCTGCTCACAACAGTGGATTGAACAACTGGAAAGCTGAGGATGTGATCTCCTTTGACCAGGAGTAAATGCCATTTCCTGTTTTCTTTGTGTATATTGTGCAAAGATAAAAGTGGTTCCTGAACAATCGAACCATGAGCTTGAAAAGCCGTGTGCCTTAGCACACCGGTCCTTCTATAAGGGCTTATCATATCATGATCATGTGCATTCAATAAAATCATGGGACGCTTGCATATTTAAATTTTGTGATCCTTTTTCCTTCTTTCTTCGCTTTCTAATAGCTATGTTTTTTCTTCACACACACTCACATAATTAACTTGCAGATTCACATACACTCTGGATCCAGTCAACAACGATTCTACTATTGCCCGTCATGACTTTGAAAATCCGATCTACCAAACTGAGGACGAAAGTGAGGAAGATTGTGAAGTGCCAAGAGAAATTGCAAGGCTGCTAGAACAAGAAAACAAGGCCATACAGCCTCACGAGGAGCCAATTGAGGTCATCAACTTGGGCAGCAACGAAGAAAAGAAAGAAGTCAAAATAGGGGCTGATTTAGAACACAGCGTCAAACAAAGACTGATTCAAATGCTGCGAGACTACGTCGAGATATTCGCCTGGTCCTATATGCCAGGCCTTGACACAGACATTGTAGTTCATCGCCTGCCAATCAAAGAAGGTAGCACTCCAGTCAAACAGAAACTACGAAGGAGTAGGCCTGATATGTCAAAAAAGATCAAAGACGAGGTTGAAAAACAGTTCAATGCCGGATTCCTAAAAGTTGTAAGTTATCCTCCTTGGATAGCTAACATCGTTCCTGTACCTAAAAAAGACGGGAAAGTCAGAATGTGCGTGGACTACAGAGATCTGAACCGGGCAAGCCCCAAAGATGATTTCCCTTTACCACATATCGATGTACTGGTTGACAATACCGCACAATGCAAGGTATTCTCCTTTATGGACGGATTCTCAGGGTACAATCAAATCAAGATGGCACCCGAAGACATGGAAAAAACAACCTTCACAACACCCTGGGGAACCTTTTGTTACAAAGTAATGCCCTTTGGTCTGAAAAACGCAGGAGCAACCTATCAACGTGCAATGGTAGCGCTATTTCATGATATGATTCATCAAGAAATAGAGGTGTATGTCGATGACATGATTGCAAAATCCAACACCGAGGAAGAACATTTGGGTCATTTACACAAGTTGTTTGACAGACTCAAGAAATACAAGTTGCGACTGAACCCAAATAAGTGTACCTTTGGAGTAAGATCCGGCAAACTCTTAGGTTTCATCGTCAGCAGCAAAGGTGTTGAGGTTGATCCCGCCAAGGTTAAAGCCATTCAAGAAATGCCTATACCTCGTACCGAGAAACAAGTCAGAGGATTCTTGGGGCGTCTAAATTACATCGCCCGATTCATTGCCCACATGACTACTACTTGTGTGTCGATCTTCAAACTGTTGAAGAAAGATCAAGTGGAAAGGTGGAATGACAAATGCCAGTTAGCCTTTGACAAAATCAAAGAATATCTCCAAAAACCTCCAATCTTGTTGCCACCTGTGGAAGGCAGACCTCTGATAATGTACCTAACTGTGTTAGAAGACTCAATGGGGTGTGTACTAGGACAACATGACGAATCCGGCCGAAAGGAGCACGCAATCTACTATCTTAGCAAAAAGTTTACCGATTGTGAAACAAGATACTCACTACTCGAAAAAACTTGTTGTGCCTTAGCTTGGGCAGCTCGACGGCTAAGACAGTACATGCTAAATCACACCACTTTCCTAATCTCCAAGATGGATCCCATCAAATACGTGTTCGAAAAACCTGCTCTCTCTGGAAGAATAGCGAGATGGAAAATGATCTTAACAGAATATGACATTCAATACACTTCACAAAAAGCAATCAAAGGAAGTGTGGTAGCTGATCATCTGGCTCATCAAGCAGTGGATGATTATCAAGCATTGAACTTTGACTTCCCAGACGAAGACATTATGCTAGTCAATGACTACAAACAACCAGGACCAGAAGAAGGACCCGAGCCAGGATCCCGGTGGACCATGGTTTTTGACGGAGCTTCTAATGCACTTGGCAATGGCATCGGAGCTGTGACCATTTCCCCCGCAGGAAGTTACACACCGTTCACTGCCAGATTATGCTTCAATTGCACTAACAATATAGCCGAATACGAAGCATGTATTCTGGGTCTCAAAGCTGCAATCGATCTAAGAATCAAATTCCTGGAAGTCTGCGGAGACTCGGCCTTGGTAATCTACCAAGTCAAAGGGGAATGGGACACGAAGCACCCAAATCTAATTCCTTACAAAGAATATGTGCTGAGTTTGATTCCTTACTTCGAAGAAATCACTTTCGAACACATCCCACGCGAGGAAAATCAACTAGCTGATGCTTTAGCTACCATGTCATCCATGTTCAAAGTCAGGTGGGACAACGAGGCGCCTATGATCACCATTTACAGGCAAGATGAACCATCCTATTGCAATGAGATCGATACCGAAGGAACCGAGGAAAAACCATGGTTCCATGAAGTAAAAAGATATCTCGAAGCTCAGGAGTACCCTGAAGGGGCATCCATTAATGACAGAAAGTTTCTAAGGAGATTTGCTGCCAAATTCTTTCTAAGCAATGGAACCCTATACAAACGCAACCATGACTCGACTTTACTTCGCTGTGTAAACAAGAAGGAAGCAGAACAGATCATGGAAGAAATACACAATGGTGCCTTCGGTACTCATTCCAGTGGACATACAATGGCTAAAAAGATCCTGAGAGCAGGTTATTACTGGTCTACCATGGAAACAGACTGCCATCATCACTCCCGAACATGTCACAAATGCCAGATATACGCTGACAAAGTACATGTACCTCCAGTTCCATTAAGCGTCCTGACGGCTCCTTGGCCTTTTGCAATGTGGGGTATTGATATGATTGGAGAAATCAAACCTACTGCCTCCAACGGACATCGCTTTATCCTGGTCGCTATTGACTACTTCACAAAGTGGGTAGAAGCAGCTTCATTTGCTTCTGTTATCAAGAATGTGGTGGCCCGGTTCATCAAATACAATCTCATTTGTCGGTACGGCATCCCTGAACGGATTATCACGGACAATGGCACAAATCTAAACAACAGAATGATTACTGAACTTTGCACACAGTTCAAGATCAAACATCATAATTCTTCTCCATATCGGCCAAAGATGAACGGCGCGGTGGAAGCTGCCAACAAGAACATCAAGAAAATCATACAAAAAATGACAGTAACCTACAAAGACTGGCATGAGATGTTGCCTTTTGCTCTTCATGGTTATCGCACATCTGCGCGTACTTCAACAGGGGCAACTCCATTCTCCTTAGTCTATGGTATGGAGGCAGTTCTTCCAATTGAAATTCAGATTCCTTCCCTAAGGATTATGAAAGAAGCCAATCTAGACGAAGACGATTGGATTCAAACACGGTTGGACCAGATAAACTTGATTGATGAGAAAAGGCTCGCAGCTATTTGTCATGGTCAGCTATACCAAAAGCGTATGATCAAAGCCTTCAACAAAAAAGTCAAAAGTCAAGCATACCAAACTGGTGGCTTGGTTGTCAAACGCATCATCTTACCACAAGGTGATCCCAGAGGCAAATGGACTCCCACCTACGAGGGACCATTCATAATCAAGAAAATATTCTCCGGCGGAGCCATGTTGCTTACCACCATGGATGGCGAGGATTTCCCACACCCTGTGAATGCTGACATAGTCAAAAAATACTTCTCTTAAAAAGAAAAAAAAACAAAGAAAACAGCTCGCTAAGTTGAAAACCTGAAAGGGCAACTTAGGCAAAAAATGAGCGTCTCGGTGGATTGAAAACCCGAAAGGGCGGTCCAGGCAAAAGTTAGAGACTAAACAAATACTATCCCGGTAGGCTGAAAACCTGAAAGGGCGGCCTAGGCAAAAGTTAGGGAATGAAGCATACAACTGTGTTCCGTTCAGCAGCCTACTCACCATCAAGATTCAACACCTCAAAGACACCGATCAGTCCAATCACTTTCTTCCAACAAGTGAGGGATGAGATGCTCGAAGACAGATTGGCAATAGCAGAGTTGAAACTTGACTGGATCGTTTTCACATAGCTATTTATCTCTATAAATATTTTCTAAAACTTTCTGACAGTTTCCTACTTCTAGGATTGTTGTCTCCCTGTGCTAACCAGCCTATCATGGCTCTTTTTCAAAAATCAATGCAGCTTAGGCTCAAAAATCACCATTTTCACTTTTTCTGTTTAAATACGTAAGCGTCCCAATGATAATTTTGGATGAACATGTGCATTTGAATATGATTGATGTTTACCAGGAAAAACAGGAATAGCATTCAGGAAATGTCCCAATTATCTGGACATCATTCCATCAGAAGAAAATCCCCAAGAGGAGCGCATTTCTCAGCAAATTCCT
The DNA here is from genome assembly GCF_029867415.1 of Vicia villosa. Lineage (NCBI taxonomy): Eukaryota > Viridiplantae > Streptophyta > Magnoliopsida > Fabales > Fabaceae > Vicia > Vicia villosa. Next base: position 52,419,689 of record NC_081181.1, on the reverse strand, counting down.
CAAAAAGATTTTCTCTTCAAAAGAAGTCTTATCCCCCAGCAGGGTTGTTCCAGATTACTATCTTCAGAAGGTGTGATCCCCGCACCCGGACTTGGTCAGATAGTGCATCGGAGGATTATGCATCTTCCTCATTCCCATTTGAAAGGGCATCAGAGCTTCCAGCTACCTTTCATTCTCAAGAGGTATTCAAAGATCCTTCAACAGAATACCATGGTTCTCAAAGAATTTCCCCAACCGAGGGTACTCAAACAAGACAAAAGATCATCAACGATCACAATACATTCATGTCCAAATGACTAGTGGGAATTTATTTTTCCAACTAGAAGCTTGACACGCATCATATTCGTATTCATACATCACATTCACCATTACATATTCATATTCGTATTCATACATCTCACATTCATACATCACATTCATACATCATATTCATACATCATGCATCATGCGCATATTCATGCGCATATTCATACACAACATCACATGCATATTTCTCCGGGAATATCTCACATTTACATGCATCATAAACATTGCATATCACTAACTTGATTTTTCAGGTAGACGGATATCTTCAACAAAGATGTTCTCAATCACATGCAGTGTTCACCTGAATTCCATGAACGGTTCTCTCAGATATAATCAAGCCGAAGATTCATTCTGATCACTTACCAACTCAAAAACAGACATCACAGATCTAAAGTTGATACCTCAGACGGTTCCAAAACGATCTAATATTGCAGATCTAAAGCGATACCTCAGACGGTTCCAGAACGATCTAGCATCACAGATCTAAAGTTGATACCTCAGACGGTTCCAGAACGATCTAATATTGCAGATCTAAAGCGATACCTCAGACGGTTCCAAAACGATCTAACATTGCAGATCTAAAGCGATACCTCAGACGGTTCCAGAACGATCTAACATTGCAGATCTAAAGCGATACCTCAGACGGTTCCAAAACGATCTAACATTGCAGATCTAAAGCGATACCTCAGACGGTTCCAGAATGATCTAGCATTTCAGATCTAAAGCGATACCTCAGACGGTTCCAGAACGATCTACTATCACAGATCTAAAGTCGATACCTCAGACGGTTCAAGAACGATCTAGCATCACAGATCTAAAGCGATACCTCAGACGGTTCCAGAACGATCTAATATTGCAGATCTAAAGCGATACCTCAGACGGTTCAAGAACGATCTAACATCAAAGATCTAAAGCTGATACCTCAAACGGTTCCACAATGATCAACTTTCAAAATCTAAAGCAGAAAAAAAACTTTGGACAAGTTCCGTAGCAATCATCCTCCAAGACTTAAAGCGGTAACCTTGGACGGTTCCGAAACAGTCAACACAAAGACTTTCAAATCCTTCATCAAGATATAATCAATGGATTCATTCTGATGAACAAACCCTCAACCCATTTACCAGGTGGCATCTGAAAGCCCATCTCAGGTAATGTTTCAATCTTCCAACAACACTTCGCAGACGACATTCAAATGCAACTTCCAACATCTCTTCTGATCAAGGTAAGTGCAAATTTTCAGGGCATCTAAATATTCAATCATCTTCTACCTTCAGATTTCAGACAATCTCTTCAGGTTTAAGAAGATTGAATAGGGGCAACTGTTATACCCCAAAATTTGCCCGCATCTTTTTTCAAGAAAACTCCAATCTGAAAATTAAGAGTCTCATATAATCATGGATTTTTATTTCAACAAATATCCTGACATATGAAATACTTAGTTTTTAGAATTTTTCTTATACAGTAATTTGGCTTGCAGTTGAATTTATTCTTACGCAAATGCCAAATACTGTTTATTACTTCACACATGCTATTTATTTATTTACAGATAAATAGTACTGACACAATTGGTACAGAGTTAAATCTTTTTGCAGGCGCAGAATCAGGAAACTCAGACTGTACTGGTAACAAGTAGATTATTATTATCTTTTGTTTCCCACTAATTTTTGTACTATATTCCATTATTTTCAAAAATCTTTTCAAATCTCTTTTTCAAAAATCAAATCCTAACTTTATTCTCTACATCTCTCTTTTTCCCAACACTATCATAACTTTCTTTCAAATCTTATTTCCACTCAAATTTTCCTTTTGTACGGAATCACATCATTCCCCAACGTCTCTATCCTTCTTTCCATTCTATAAATACCTCTCATTTTCTTCTATAAAATCTCACATCAAATTCTAACTCATCTTTCAAATTCCTACCTCATATCTATTTTTTCTTCTTCCCTGACAAGAATGGCAAAGTGGATAGAGACACTATTTCTTACAGTCATCACCATTGCTACGGTGATCATGACTTTCTTCTGCCTGCATAGTCATGAAGAGTGTGGACCTGCAATGGTTGCACTCCCAATAATCTACATGTTATTGTTCATAGCATGGGTCATTAATCGTCATTCTTAAAATTTGCCGTATTTCTTATTTCTTAAATGTACCGTTTATTCGTCGTACTGTTCAATATAGTATGTAATATTTGTACTGTCAGTATTAAATGTTGTATTACTTGTCATAATATTGCTTAATTACTAAGATAATATTTTGTGTGTTTTCTGCCAGTCAAATATTCCTATTTCTGTGCATTAAATGATTTTCAGGGTTATTATCGGTAATTTTGCCCGCATACCGTAAATATTAGTTATTTATTATGTCTATGTTTTTAACAGGTCATGTAAATAAACTTTCATTTTTCACATAAAACATAAAACAAAAACAACAAAAGAAAATTAACTTTGACTGTTGATTTTTCACTCTAACTGCTACATCAATACCTGGACAGTCAGTCGACAGCCAAACTGCTGGCAGTACAATTCTCAGTGTTTTGTACCATCAATCAAATCAATCTTTCACAATTCAAAATTCCAAGATCTTTTGTGCTAGAAGTCTTCTGAATATCACGCGATTAGCAGAAACTCAACACTGCACAAAAATCAGGTACGCTTAACTGTCTCCTACACAAACAGTCCCTAATCAGGGTTTTTTCTTGTTTTTACAGGAGCAACAAGTTTTTGAGAGCTCAAATGGATTTCATACACATCCATATATCTCAAAGTACCATCATACAAATATTCAAACTTCAATTCACTCAGACGCACCGTCAGCAGCTCAAACAGTCAACAGACGACCCGTTTGACCCAAAAAGTCAACAGACAGTCAAAAATGAAATTTTTTGTCAAAGTCCATATTTTGTCAAAGGATTCATCATTTGATCATTGGATGATCATAATTCATCAAGGAAAGATCAAAAATCAACAAAACCCTAAGATTCAAAATTAGGGTTTTTGCCTGAAAAGTCAACTCAACTTTGACTGATCATAACTCTCTCATCCTTCATCCAAAAAATTCAAACCAAAGCTCATTTTGAAGGAAATTCAATTATCTTTCAAATGCCATTGATCCCATGGTCATTGGATTCACCATTTGAAAAATATGACCAAAGACATTACAGGTCATTTTCAAAGTCAACAAAAAGACACTTTTTTCAAAAGGACACACAAGGAGCATCAAAAATCATTTTGACATGAGACCAAAGACATTGGTTAGAGGACTCTTTGAGGTTTTCTAAAAAGTGCAAGATCTCCTTCATATGACAAAAATTGAAGGATTTACACCTTGTTGAAGTTGGCTAAATTTTGGGAAAATACATGAAATCAACATTGCTCAAAAATGTATTTTTTCCAAATGGGGCCAAGTTTTCAGCATTCAAACATGATGATATGGGCCTCCCACGACCAAGACTAAGCCTACACCTTTTTTTATCCATTTTTGGCATAATTTTGTCTTATTTTAAGATTAAATTAAAAGAAAAATGGATGGATAAATGGTAGCTTAACTTCCAAGCATGACTCACCCAAGGAATCTCTACCTTTCTGCAGAGAATTGAAGAGCAAGGCAGGTGCATTGAAGGCAAGGGGACTTGGTCAAGAATTCAAAGCTTTTTTAATATTAAAAAATGCAAGATTTCAACAAAGGCAACTAGTTGCATATTAGCTTCAATTCTAAGCACTCAATGCTTATAAATAAGCTATCATAGTTCAGTAACAGGGGGGGGGGCAAGTTCAGAAGCAAAGCTTAGCTCATACACACTTGTAATCACTTGAAAAGTTTCAAAGAAAATTCAAATTCGAATTTGAAATTTCAGTCCATTTCAATACAAACTAAGCATTCAGACACCTTCCTTGAACATCACTGAAACTATCCCAATCAGTTACAAGCCTTGAAGCTCACTGAATCGAGCTATACAGGTCCAAATTTGTTCAAACTAAAATCAATTCGTATCTGGTTATTCACACATGCTTAACAAGATGTAGACATACTATTAAGTTTGGTTTGAGGTGTAGATCATTTCTGGAAACTTAATTGAAGTTTGAACACGTGTAAACGAAACTACCATTTTAGGGTTCATAGCTTCAAAATTAGGGCTTTCCAAATTAGGCAAAATTAGAGGTTCTAAATAGTACCATTAGATTCGTATGGACAAAACGAGTTGAATGGTACCATCGCGCCAAATTTATTTGCTTGTTTACCCCTATTCGTTATTTTGCAGAATTAGGGCTCACTTACTATAGCGCTTTTTTAAAAAAGCGCTGTTAAAGGCCTTGTCTGAAGGTTGAAGACGAAGACGTGTCTTCCTCCTATTGGTTCAGCAGCGCGCGTACTTTTTTAAACTTTCCACTAATCCAGTGTTTTGCAGGTGTAACGTATACCACGTGCCTCAATTTCTGGACCACCTGATCTTGCTTAACAGCTCATCCAACGCTTCAGAACGCGCGTGCACATCATACTCCCTCAATCAAACCACACAGGATCAGTATCCTTTTATTTTCTATTTTATTTTCTATTTTATTTTAATTTCTTTGTTAAATTAATTAAAAATAGTTTTAAAAATCCAAAAAATACACAAAAAATATTTTTAGACTTCTAAAATAATATATTATTTTCTGAAATAAAAATATTTTATTTTTCTTTAAAATTTCAATATTTTGCATAATTAATTAGTATATATTTATATATTTGCTTTTTAATTATTCTAACCAATCAAAAAATCATAAAAAAATTTGTTCTTTATATAAAATATTGTTTATATATTATAAACTAATTTTGTACATATTTTGAATAATTTTCTTTTTAAGTTTTAATTATTTGTATAATTATTTACATAATTATGTTTTAATTAACTTAAATCAATTCCAAAAATTCCAAAAAAAATTAGTTTTGTTTAAAATTAATTAACAAATATTTTGTACATATTTTAAACTTAATTTCTAGGTTTAAATCTATTTTCATCTTTTTCTTCATTTTAATTTAATTAATCATGCATTAATTATAATTAAAATCAATCATAAAAATCCAAAAACAGGCCTTTTATTTTTCTTGCAATTTCAATTCCTAGATAAATGTATAGGATGTCAAATTCATGTAAATAGGCTAGTTTACATTTCCTGCACAATCGATGTAATAGCGTAGATTTACTTTCCGCACTTTACATTTCCGCACTTTAATTTCCAGCAAATATAAACTGCGTGTATGTCAAAGATAAAATTGAACCGTTAGATCACTAACTTCAAAGACAAAATATCTGAATACAAACACAATCACACTTGCATCTCTTAAGGTAATCCCTTCTCATTCTTTTCAAAATCAAAAGTCAAAATTCTACTGTTTTGAGTACAAAATCGAACCTTTTGTTTATATCCGGTGAAAGGATAGATTTTTAAAGGAAATAGGATAAAGACCTTACAACTCAGGGTAGACCTCCTAGTTTGCTTGCTCAAATCAAAACAAACAAAATTCTCATACACTGTTGTTTTTCAAAACAAAACTTTCAAAAAAGACAATACTTTGTATACATCCAAACACGGATTATTACAAAGTTAACGATCTTTTCAAAACATCTTTCGAAAGATAAACAAGCATTTTGTATACATCCACACACGGATCATTACAAAATTCAAATTACAAAGGTATTTGAAACCACATATGAGCAATTTCAGAGCCAGGGACGGAGCTACTTACATGGTTCTGTGGGCCTATGCCCCCACTAATATTTTACATATTCTTGTATTAATATTGATTGATATATACTGGATTCTTTTGCCCATGCATATTGGATGAACAATGTCAATGCGGTAACACATAAACTACCACTACACTCTATAAAATATCAATTTTTTTAATATGTAAATATTGCTTTGGAATACGTGCTATATGTAGTTGACTAGTATACAATTTTGTTTAAGTTCAATAATATAATGGTATCCTGTGATAAAAAAAAAAAATTAATATAATGGTATCCTAAATTTAAAATTTATTAGACAATATAAATCGTCTATTGATATAATACATAATTAAATATATTTTAAACAAGATATTGCTAGTTATAAACTAGATTTGAACCTTAAATCTTTTATTTGAGTATTGTATTTTTTTAATCATTATTGTTATTACTTATAGGAACTAAAAAGCTATTATACTAATCATATTTTTTATTTATTTAAAATAATACATACATTACAAATAAAGTAATATATTATACTTGAATATAAATTAATTAGTAATATATTGTTTGATATAATAAAATGTATACAATATATATATATATATATATATATATATATATATATATATATATATATATATATATATATATATATATATATATATATATATATATATATATATATATATATATATATATATATATATTGCCCCCACATTCTCATTTTTCTGGCTCCGTCCCTGTTCAGAGCAATTGAAAAGTGATCGAAAAACAAGTGAGCTAAGCAAACTTAAGAGCCCATGGATAACCATGGATACAAAGGGTGCTAACACCTTCCCTTTGTATAACCTACCCCCTTACCCAGAATTTCTTAAAGGTCTTTTTTCTGTTTCTTTTATAAACCTTTCCTTAATTGGATAAAATAAAAGGTCGGTGGCGACTCTGTGAATTTTCAAAAATGCGAAAGCATTAAGCGATAAAAAAGAGTCAGTTCACGTATCTCTACAGAACAGAGGTATGGCCCGGGATTAAAAAATCGGAGGTCCACACCAAGGAACATCAGAACAAACCAAAGTGTCGCACTATCGATGGCTACCATATCAACCATAGCGGTATACGCCGTACAGTCTCCTTGGTCTCTTGCCATATACCTAAGGTATCTCGAGATTCGGGTTAGAATCTTTCACATAAATAACCCCAAAACAAAACCTTTAAAAGTAAAGCACATAAAACAAACAATTGAAAACATTTATAAGTTATCTAAGCTCTAAGGTCACCCCTCTTTTATAATTATTCCCCAGCAGAGTCGCCAGTACTGTAACTCGGTGGGAGAACTGACTTGGCATTTTGATATTTCACAAAACAATATTGCGGTAAGCAAGAGTCGCCACCGACTTTTATTTTATCCAACTTACTTAGGAAAGGTAAAAAGAACAGAAAAAGAACTTTTAAGAAAACATGGGTTCGGGGGGTAAGTTATGAAAAGGGAAGGTGTAAGCACCCTTTTCATGTGTAGTTATCTACGGGCTCTTAATTTGCTTAGCTCATTTTCATTTGTTTGCTTAAAAAAAAGTCTTGAAAGTGTAAGGTGCGTTTAAAAAAAAGGTTTAAATAAGGACTTTAACTTGTAATGAAAGTGTAGCCTTTGTTTTTGAAAGAGTGGCGTGAAAAAGCTTTTTCATTTGTTTTTGATTGGGCAAGCAAATTAAAAGTAACTTACCCTAAGTTTGGTCTTTTCTATCCTTTTTACCTTCCTTAGGACTAACCATGCCGTTTGTGGGTAGGTAGTTCCTTTTATTGGATGTATGGGTCATCGAAGGGTCATCTATAGTTAAAGTAGACAACAGGTAGAGATACTTTAGCAAGTTAGCGGGACTACCATCATTTTTTTAGAGGGACGAGATCATTTACCGTAGGAAACTCCGAGGGACATCGAGGGACTATGATCTTTTTATGATGATAAATCTGAGGGTCATCGTTTTGCTAAAGTACCTTTACGTTC
>NC_081181.1:52045079-52111565 GCF_029867415.1 Vicia villosa | reverse complement strand
GGTGATCTTGTACAGTTGACTTTTTCCATATGAAGTGAAATTTTGGACTTTTGTGTTGAATCAAGCTCTCCTCCTCAAGTGGATGATATGACTGGTTTATATTGAGGTACTAAAAGCTTTTGAGTCATGTTTTGAGTTATGGACCCATGTCCTGATTAAAAGTCAACTGTCCATGTAAATTAGGGTCAAAAACCCCTAATTGTCGACCAGGTGGGATTGATGACTGTAGATCTTGAATTGAAGTACAATGCCTAATGGACATTGTCATATGCATCATTTGAAGATGATCAAATCCTTTGAATGATGCCCTGGAGCTTTTTTTAGGGTTTCCCAAATGTGGTCCCTGATTGCAGTCCTTGATGGGCTCGAAACCCTAGGTTGGTGATCTAAGCAAACCTTAGTCCAGATGATTGGTGTCTTATCAATATGTGGGTAAATGAATCATCTGAGTCTTGTGGTTATATTATTCTCATATTGATTTATCCTTTGCCTGAGCTCTTTTGTCCTTGAACATCCTTGATTAAGTACCAGATGAAAGAGTGACTGTTCTGAGTACTTGTCTTGAGTTTGATAAAATGCCTGAAGGTGTGACATCTCATGGGGGGTCAAAATTAGGGTATGACAGATGCCCCTATTTAAGTTTCTTTCACCCGGAGGAGAAAGATTGACATCTTGATCTCTCCTGCAGGAAAGTGACTTAAATATCCAAGAATACCCGCGTTTTGGGCGTCCTTGAGATGTCGCAGCGATAATAAAATCCTCGTGCATGAATCGATCCCGTTGTCGCACTTGGCGGGGGATATGGAGATAAGCTCCTGTAAAAATGTGTTACGCGAATTCTGGCGAATGGTCGGCAATGCAAAATGCGCGATCCATCTTCTTTAACTAAGTATTGATACTAAGAAAAAGGCAAACAACGTCCCCTCGTTTCGGATGTCTAAATCGCGATGCGGGTTCTTATTGTGATATCCTACCATTGTTTTGGATGTCTAAATCTCGAAACTGGCTTCGGTTATAATTTCGACCAATATCTCAGATAAAGAGAAAAGCACCAAGGGTTTGTTTCCTCATCAAACTTCTCACCGGCACTTGGAGGTGAGATACCATTTGATGGCAATTTAAGAAACTTCATCATCTTTTGGAAGATATCTCTGATGAAGAGAAAATCTCCAAGGGTTTGTTTCTTCATCAAACTTCTCACCAGCACTTGGAGGTGAGATACCATTTGATGGCAATTAAGAAACTTCATCATCTTTTGGAAGATATCTCAGATGAAGAGAAAACTCCAAGGGTTTGTTTCCTCATCAAACTTCTCACCAACACTTGGAGGTGAGATACCATTTGATGGAAATTAAGAAACTTCATCATCTTTTGGAAGATATCTCTGATGAAGAGAAAATCTCCAAGGGTTTGTTTCCTCATCAAACTTCTCACCAGCACTTGGAGGTGAGATACCATTTGATGGCAATTAAGAAACTTCATCATCTTTTGGAAGATATCTCTGATGAAGAGAAAATCTCCAAGGGTTTGTTTCCTCATCAAACTTTTCACCAGCACTTGGAGGTGAGATACCATTTGATGGCAATTAAGAAACTTCATCATCTTTTGGAAGATATCTCTGATGAAGAGAAAATCTCCAAGGGTTTGTTTCCTCGTCAAACTTCTCACCAACACTTGGAGGTGAGATACCAGTTGATGGAAATTAAGAAACTTCATCATATTTTGGAAGATATCTTTGATGAAGAGAAAATCTCCAAGGGTTTGTTTCCTCATCAAACTTCTCACCAGCACTTGGAGGTGAGATACCATTTGATGGCAATTAAAAAACTTCATCATGATTTCCTTCCAACTTGACGTCTTTGAAGGAATATCATATGATCATGCGTCCTTTTGAGGAGCTAATGACTTTGCTTGAAAGTGGACGGACTGTCTTCGGGAAGAACACTAGCACTCACCGAATTATGCTGAGAAAGCCTTGGAAGTGAACAAATTGTCTTCCGGAAGAAGACTACCATTTGTCAATCCGCTGGGGAGATTTTGGAGGTGAACAAACTATCTTCCAGAGGAAGACTACCATTTGTCGATCAGCTGGAGAATCCAAATTATTTTCTTTGACGAAGAGTGCCATCTATTGACCCTGCTGGGGGATTACTAAACTGTTTTCCTGGAGGAAAAACTGCCACTCGTCAATTCTGCCGGGGAATCTGAACTATTTTGAGAAGAACACCGTTCATCGACTCTGTGGGGAATTCAAACGCGAAACAAACTATCTTATTTGAAGAAGATTGCCGAGTGTCGTTCTGCAGGAGAATCTCAGTTGGGGAATTCCAAAAGTAAACAAACTATCTTTTTGAGAAAGAAAGCTATTGTCGACTTTGCTTGGGAATGAACAAACTATCTCTTTGAGGGAGATTACCAATTTGGAAATCCCTTAATATGTACTTCAATTCATTAGTTTGGGGTTTCTTCAGAATCATTTGGGAAATTTGTGAAAAAAGGGCCTAAAGTTGGAAGAAAACTAGGTTAAAAGCACTTTGAATTTTTCTAAGTTTTTATGAATTATAACTTCCAAAGCCTAAATCTCTCAAATGGTTGATCTCTTGAAAAAAGTTCCCTTGTGAGAAGTTGTTTTATTTGATGAGATCTACAACTTTCATGTTGGAAGTGTTTTGAGTTGTGTAGGTGAAATTTTGAGATCCATGAACTAGGTCAAAATGCACTAGTTTGACTTTTTGTTGACTTTTTGATCCTTGATGATTTTTCTTGATTTTATTTGGCCAAATGACTTCAATAATCATATATTGATGATTTTGGTCCTTAAAAGTCATGGTTTGACCAAAAACCTTAAAAGTCAAAGGTGATCTTGTACAGTTGACTTTTTCCATATGAAGTGAAATTTTGGACTTTTGTGTTGAATCAAGCTCTCCTCCTCAAGTGGATGATATGACTGGTTTATATTGAGGTACTAAAAGCTTTTGAGTCATGTTTTGAGTTATGGACCCATGTCCTGATTAAAAGTCAACTGTCCATGTAAATTAGGTCAAAAACCCTAATTGTCGACCAGGTGGGATTGATGACTGTAGATCTTGAATTGAAGTACAATGCCTAATGGACATTGTCATATGCATCATTTGAAGATGATCAAATCCTTTGAATGATGCCCTGGAGCTTTTTTTAGGGTTTCCCAAATGTGGTCCCTGATTGCAGTCCTTGATGGGCTCGAAACCCTAGGTTGGTGATCTAAGCAAACCTTAGTCCAGATGATTGGTGTCTTATCAATATGTGGGTAAATGAATCATCTGAGTCTTGTGGTTATATTATTCTCATATTGATTTATCCTTTGCCTGAGCTCTTTTGTCCTTGAACATCCTTGATTAAGTACCAGATGAAAGAGTGACTGTTCTGAGTACTTGTCTTGAGTTTGATAAAATGCCTGAAGGTGTGACATCTCATGGGGGGTCAAAATTAGGGTATGACAGATGCCCCTATTTAAGTTTCTTTCACCCGGAGGAGAAAGATTGACATCTTGATCTCTCCTGCAGGAAAGTGACTTAAATATCCAAGAATACCCGCGTTTTGGGCGTCCTTGAGATGTCGCAGCGATAATAAAATCCTCGTGCATGAATCGATCCCGTTGTCGCACTTGGCGGGGGATATGGAGATAAGCTCCTGTAAAAATGTGTTACGCGAATTCTGGCGAATGGTCGGCAATGCAAAATGCGCGATCCATCTTCTTTAACTAAGTATTGATACTAAGAAAAAGGCAAACAACGTCCCCTCGTTTCGGATGTCTAAATCGCGATGCGGGTTCTTATTGTGATATCCTACCATTGTTTTGGATGTCTAAATCTCGAAACTGGCTTCGGTTATAATTTCGACCAATATCTCAGATAAAGAGAAAAGCACCAAGGGTTTGTTTCCTCATCAAACTTCTCACCGGCACTTGGAGGTGAGATACCATTTGATGGCAATTTAAGAAACTTCATCATCTTTTGGAAGATATCTCTGATGAAGAGAAAATCTCCAAGGGTTTGTTTCTTCATCAAACTTCTCACCAGCACTTGGAGGTGAGATACCATTTGATGGCAATTAAGAAACTTCATCATCTTTTGGAAGATATCTCAGATGAAGAGAAAACTCCAAGGGTTTGTTTCCTCATCAAACTTCTCACCAACACTTGGAGGTGAGATACCATTTGATGGAAATTAAGAAACTTCATCATCTTTTGGAAGATATCTCTGATGAAGAGAAAATCTCCAAGGGTTTGTTTCCTCATCAAACTTCTCACCAGCACTTGGAGGTGAGATACCATTTGATGGCAATTAAGAAACTTCATCATCTTTTGGAAGATATCTCTGATGAAGAGAAAATCTCCAAGGGTTTGTTTCCTCATCAAACTTTTCACCAGCACTTGGAGGTGAGATACCATTTGATGGCAATTAAGAAACTTCATCATCTTTTGGAAGATATCTCTGATGAAGAGAAAATCTCCAAGGGTTTGTTTCCTCGTCAAACTTCTCACCAACACTTGGAGGTGAGATACCAGTTGATGGAAATTAAGAAACTTCATCATATTTTGGAAGATATCTTTGATGAAGAGAAAATCTCCAAGGGTTTGTTTCCTCATCAAACTTCTCACCAGCACTTGGAGGTGAGATACCATTTGATGGCAATTAAAAAACTTCATCATGATTTCCTTCCAACTTGACGTCTTTGAAGGAATATCATATGATCATGCGTCCTTTTGAGGAGCTAATGACTTTGCTTGAAAGTGGACGAACTGTCTTCGGGAAGAACACTAGCATTCACCGAATTATGCTGAGAAAGCCTTGGAAGTGAACAAATTGTCTTCCGGAAGAAGACTACCATTTGTCAAGCCGCTGGGGAGATTTTGGAGGTGAACAAACTATCTTCCAGAGGAAGACTACCATTTGTCGATCAGCTGGAGAATCCAAATTATTTTCTTTGACGAAGAGTGCTATCTATTGACCCTGCTGGGGGATTACCAAACTGTTTTCCTGGAGGAAAAACTGCCACTCGTCAACACTGTTCGTCGACTCTGTGGGGAATTCAAACGCGAAACAAACTATCTTATTTGAAGAAGATAGCCGAGTGTCGTTCTGCAGGAGAATCTCAGTTGGGGAATTCCAAAAGTAAACAAACTATCTTTTTGAGAAAGAAAGCTATTGTCGACTTTGCTTGGGAATGAACAAACTTTCTCTTTGAGGGAGATTACCAATTTGGAAAGCCCTTAATATGTACTTCAATTCATTAGTTTGGGGTTTCTTCAGAATCATTTGGGAAATTTGTGAAAAAAGGGCCTAAAGTTGGAAGAAAACTAGGTTAAAAGCACTTCGAATTTTTCTAAGTTTTTATGAATTATAACTTCCAAAGCCTAAATCTCTCAAATGGTTGATCTCTTGAAAAAATTTCCCTTGTGAGAAGTTGTTTTATTTGATGAGATCTATAACTTTCATGTTGGATGTTTTTTGAGTTGTGTAGGTGAAATTTTGAGATCCATGAACTAGGTCAAAATGCACTAGTTTGACTTTTTGTTGACTTTTTGATCCTTGATGATTTTCTTGATTTTATTTGGCCAAATGACTTCAATAATCATATATTGATGATTTTGGTCCTTAAAAGTCATGGTTTGACCAAAAACCTTAAAAGTCAAAGGTGATCTTGCACAGTTGACTTTTTCCATATGAAGTGAAATTTTGGACTTTTGTGTTGAATCAAGCTCTCCTCCTCAAGTGGATGATATGAATGGTTTATATTGAGGTACTAAAAGCTTTTGAGTCATGTTTTGAGTTATGGACCCATGTCCTGATTAAACGTCAACTGTCCAGGTAAATTAGGTCAAAAACCCTAATTGTCGACCAGGTGGGATTGATGACAGTAGATCTTGAATTGAAGTACAATGCCTAATGGACATTGTCATATGCATCATTTGAAGATGATCAAATCCTTCGAGTGATGCCCTGGAGCTTTTTTTAGGGTTTCCCAAATGTGGTCCCTGATTGCAGTCCTTGATGGGCTCGAAACCCTAGATTGGTGATCTAAGCAAACCTGAGTCCAGATGATTGGTGTCTTATCAATCTGTGGGTAAATGAATCATCTGAGTCTTGTGGTTATATTATTCTCATATTGATTTATCCTTTTCCTGAGCTCTTTTGTCCTTGAACATCCTTGATTAAGTACCAGATGAAAGAGTGACTGTTCTGAGTACTTGTCTTGAGTTTGATAAAATGCCTGAAGGTGTGAAATCTCATGGGGGGTCAAAATTAGGGTATGACAGATGCCCCTATTTAAGTTTCTTTCACCCGGAGGAGAAAGATTGACATCTTGATCTCTCCTGCAGGAAAGAGACTTAAATATCCAAGAATTCCCACATTTTGGGCGTCCTTGAGATGTCGCAGCGATAATAAAATCCTCGTGCATGAATCGATCCCGTTGTCGCACTTGGCGGGGGATATGGAGATAAGCTCCTGTAAAAATGTGTTATGCAAATTCTGGCGAATGGTCGGCAATGCAAAATGCGCGATCCATCTTCTTTAACTAAGTATTGATACTAAGAAAAAGGCAAACAACGTCCCCTCGTTTCGGATGTCTAAATCGCGAAGCGGGTTCTTATTGTGATAACCTACCATTGTTTTGGATGTCTAAATCTCGAAACTGGCTTCGGTTATAATTTTGACCAATATCTCAGATAAAGAGAAAATCACCAAGGGTTTGTTTCCTCATCAAACTTCTCACCGGCACTTGGAGGTGAGATACCATTTGATGGCAATTTAAGAAACTTCATCATCTTTTGGAAGATATCTCTGATGAAGAGAAAATCTCCAAGGGTTTGTTTCCTCATCAAACTTCTCACCAGCACTTGGAGGTGAGATACCATTTGAAGGAAATTAAGCAACTTCATCATCTTTTGGAAGATATCTCTAATGAAGAGAAAATTTCTAAGGGTTTGTTTCCTCATCAAACTTCTCACCAGCACTTGGAGGTGAGATACCATTGGATGGCAATTAAGAGACTTCATCATCTTTTGGAAGATATCTCTGATGAAGAGAAAATCTCCAAGGGTTTGTTTCCTCATCAAACTTTTCACCAGCACTTGGAGGTGAGATACCATTTGATGGCAATTAAGAAACTTCATCATCTTTTGGAAGATATCTCTGATGAAGAGAAAATCTCCAAGGGTTTGTTTCCTCGTCAAACTTCTCACCAACACTTGGAGGTGAGATACTAGTTGATGGAAATTAAGAAACTTCATCATCTTTTGGAAGATATCTTTGATGAAGAGAAAATCTCCAAGGGTTTGTTTCCTCATCAAACTTCTCACCAGCACTTGGATGTGAAATAACATTTGATGGCAATTAAAAAACTTCATCAAGATTTCCTTCCAACTTGACGTCTTTGAAGGAATATCATATGATCATGCGTCCTTTTGAGGAGCTAATGACTTTGCTTGAAAGTGGACGAACTGTCTTCGGGAAGAAAACTAGCATTCACCGACTTATGTTGAGAAAGCCTTGGAAGTGAACAAATTGTCTTCCGGAAGAAGACTACCATTTGTCAATCCGCTGGGGAGATTTTGGAGGTGAACAAACTATCTTCCGGAGGAAGACTACCATTTGTCGATCAGCTGGAGAATCCAAATTATTTTCTTTGACGAAGAGTGCCATCTATTGACCCTGCTGGGGGATTACCAAACTGTTTTCCTGGAGGAAAAACTGCCACTCGTCAATTCTGCCGGGGAATCTGAACTATTTGGAGAAGAACACCGTTCGTCGACTCTGTGGGGAATTCAAACGTGAAACAAACTATCTTATTTGAAGAAGATTGCCGAGTGTCGTTCTGCAGGAGAATCTCAGTTGGGGAATTCCAAAAGTAAACAAACTATCTTTTTGAGAAAGAAAGCTATTGTCGACTTTGCTTGGGAATGAACAAACTATCTCTTTGAGGGAGAATACCAATTTGGAAAGCCCTTAATATGTACTTCAATTCATTAGTTTGGGGTTTCTTCAGAATCATTTGGGAAATTTGTGAAAAAAAGGCCTAAAGTTGGAAGAAAACTAGGTTAAAAACACTTAGAATTTTTCTAAGTTTTTACGAATTATAACTTCCAAAGCCTAAATCTCTCAAATGGTTGATCTCTTGAAAAAAGTTCCCTTGTGAGAAGTTGTTTTATTTTATGAGATCTACAACTTTCATGTTGGAAGTTTTTTGAGTTGTGTAGGTGAAATTTTGAGATCCATGAACTAGGTCAAAATGCACTAGTTTGACTTTTTGTTGACTTTTTGATCCTTGATGATTTTTCTTGATTTTATTTGGCCAAATGACTTCAATAATCATATATTGATGATTTTGGTCCTTAAAAGTCATGGTTTGACCAAAAACCTTAAAAGTCAAAGGTGATCTTGCACAGTTGACTTTTTCCAAATGAAGTGAAATTTTGGACTTTTGTGTTGAATCAAGCTCTCCTCCTCAAATGGATGATATGAATGGATTATATTGAGGTACTAAAAGCTTTTGAGTCATGTTTTGAGTTATGGACCCATGTCCTTATTAAAAGTCAACTGTCCGGGTAAATTAGGTCAAAAACCCTAATTGTCGACCAGGTGGGAATGATGACTGAAGATCTTGAACTGAAGTACAATTCCTAATGGACATTGTCATATGCATCATTTGAAGATGATCAAATCCTTTGAGTGATGCCCTGGAGTTTTTTTTAGGGTTTCCCAAATGTGGTCCCTGATTGCAGTCCTTGATGGGCTCAAAACCCTAGATTGGTGAACTAAGGAAACCTGAGTCCAGTTGATTGGTGTCTTATCAATCTGTGGGTAAATGAATCATCTGATTCTTGTGGTTGTATTATTCTCATACTGATTGATTCTTTGCCTGAGCTCTTTTGTCCTTGAACATCCTTGATTAAGTACCAGATGAAAGAGTGACTGTTCTGAGTACTTGTCTTGAGTTTGATAAAATGCCTGAAGGTGTGACATCTTATGGGGGGTCAAAATTAGGGTATGACAGATGCCCCTATTTAAGTTTCTTATACCCGGAGGGAGAAAGATTGACATCTTGATCTCTCCTGCAGGAAAGAGACTTAAATATCAAAGAATGCCCGCATTTTGGGCATCCTTGAGATGTTGCAGCGATAATAAAATCCTCGTGCATGAATCGATCCCGTTGTCGCACTTCGCGGGGGATATGGAGATAATCTCCTGTAAAAATGTGTTATGCGAATTCTGGCGAATGGTCGGCAATGCAAAATGGGCGATCCATCTTCTTTATCTAAGTATTGATACTTAGAAAAAGGCAAACAACGTCCCCTCGTTTTGTATGTCTAAATCGCGAAGCGGGTTCTTATTGTGATAACCTACCTTTGTTTTGGATGTCTAAATCTCGAAACTGGCTTCGGTTATAATTTTGGCCAATATCTCAGATAAAGAGAAAATCACCAAGGGTTTGTTTCCTCATCAAACTTCTCACCAGCACTTGGAGGTGAGATATCATTTGATGGCAATTAAGAAACTTCATCATCTTTTGGAAGATATCTCAGATGAAGAGAAAAACTCCAAGGGTTTGTTTCCTCATCAAACTTCTCACCAGCACTTGGAGGTGAGATACCATTTGATGGAAATTAAGAAACTTCATCATCTTTTGGAAGATATCTCAGATGAAGAGGAAATCTCCAAGGGTTTGTTTCCTCATCAAACTTTTCACCAGCACTTGGAGGTGAGATACCATTTGATGGAAATTAAGAAACTTCATCATCTTTTGGAAGATATCTCTGATGAAGAGAAAATCTCCAAGGGTTTGTTTCCTCATACAAACTTTTCACCAGCACTTGGAGGTGAGATACCATTTGATGGCAATTAAGAAACTTCATCATCATTTGGAAGATATCTCTGATGAAGAGAAAATCTCCAAGGGTTTGTTTCCTCGTCAAACTTCTCACCAACACTTGGAGGTGAGATACCAGTTGATGGAAATTAAGAAACTTCATCATCTTTTGGAAGATATCTTTGATGAAGAGAAAATCTCCAAGGGTTTGTTTCCTCATCAAACTTCTCACCAGCACTTGGATGTGAGATACCATTTGATGGCAATAAAAAAACTTCATCATGATTTCCTTCCAACTTGACGTCTTTGAAGGAATATCATATGATCATGCGTCCTTTTGAGGAGCTAATGACTTTGCTTGAAAGTGGACGAACTGTCTTCGGGAAGAAAACTAGCATTCACCGACTTATGCTGAGAAAGCCTTGGAAGTGAACAAATTGTCTTCCGGAAGAAGACTACCATTTGTCAATCCGCTGGGGAGATTTTGGAGGTGAACAAACTATCTTCCGGAGGAAGACTACCATTTGTCGATCAGCTGGAGAATCCAAATTATTTTCTTTGACGAAGAGTGCCATCTATTGACCCTGCTGGGGGATTACCAAACTGTTTTCCTGGAGGAAAAACTGCCACTCGTCAATTCTGCCGGGGAATCTGAACTATTTGGAGAAGAACACCGTTCGTCGACTCTATGGGGAATTCAAACGCGAAACAAACTATCTTATTTGAAGAAGATTGCCGAGTTTCGTTCTGCAGGAGAATCTCACTTGGGGAATTCCAAAAGTAAACAAACTATCTTTTTGAGAAAGAAAGCTATTGTCGACTTTGCTTGGGAATGAACAAACTATCTCTTTGAGGGAGAATACCAATTTGGAAAGCCCTTAATATGTACTTCAATTCATTAGTTTGGGGTTTCTTCAGAATCATTTGGGAAATTTGTGAAAAAAAGGCCTAAAGTTGGAAGAAAACTAGGTTAAAAACACGTAGAATTTTTCTAAGTTTTTATGAATTATAACTTCCAAAGCCTAAATCTCTCAAATGGTTGATCTCTGGAAAAAAGTTCCCTTGTGAGAAGTTGTTTTATTTGATGAGATCTACAACTTTCATGTTGGAAGTTTTTTGAGTTGTGTAGGTGAAATTTTGAGATCCATGAACTAGGTCAAAATGCACTAGTTTGACTTTTTGTTGACTTTTTGATCCTTGATGATTTTTCTTGATTTTATTTGGCCAAATGACTTCAATAATCATATATTGATGATTTTGGCCCTTAAAAGTCATGGTTTGACCAAAAACCTTAAAAGTCAAAGGTGATCTTGCACAGTTGACTTTTTCCAGATGAAGTGAAATTTTGGACTTTTGTGTTGAATCAAGCTCTCCTCCTCAAATGGATGATATGAATGGATTATATTGAGGTACTAAAAGCTTTTGAGTCATGTTTTGAGTTATGGACCCATGCCCTTATTAAAAGTCAACTGTCCGGGTAAATTAGGTCAAAAACCCTAATTGTCGACCAGGTGGGAATGATGACTGTAGATCTTGAACTGAAGTACAATTCCTAATGGACATTGTCATATGCATCATTTGAAGATGATCAAATCCTTTGAGTGATGCCCTGGAGCTTTTTTTAGGGTTTCCCAAATGTGGTCCCTGATTGCAGTCCTTGATGGGCTCAAAACCCTAGATTGGTGAACTAAGGAAACCTGAGTCCAGTTGATTGGTGTCTTATCAATCTGTGGGTAAATGAATCATCTGATTCTTGTGGTTGTATTATTCTCATACTGATTGGTCCTTTGCCTGAGCTCTTTTGTCCTTGAACATCCTTGATTAAGTACCAGATGAAAGAGTGACTGTTCTGAGTACTTGTCTTGAGTTTGATAAAATGCCTGAAGGTGTGACATCTTATGGGGGGTCAAAATTAGGGTATGACAGATGCCCCTATTTAAGTTTCTTATACCCGGAGGGAGAAAGATTGACATCTTGATCTCTCCTGCAGGAAAGAGACTTAAATATCAAAGAATGCCCGCATTTTGGGCATCCTTGAGATGTTGCAGCGATAATAAAATCCTCGTGCATGAATCAATCTCGTTGTCGCACTTGGCGGGGGATATGGAGATAATCTCCTGTAAAAATGTGTTATGCGAATTCTGGCGAATGGTCGGCAATGCAAAATGGGCGATCCATCTTCTTTATCTAAGTATTGATACTTAGAAAAAGGCAAACAACGTCCCCTCGTTTTGTATGTCTAAATCGCGAAGCGGGTTCTTATTGTGATAACCTACCTTTGTTTTGGATGTCTAAATCTCGAAACTGGCTTCGGTTATAATTTTGGCCAATATCTCAGATAAAGGGAAAATCACCAAGGGTTTGTTTCCTCATCAAACTTCTCACCAGCACTTGGAGGTGAGATACCATTTGATGGCAATTAAGAAACTTCATCATCTTTTGGAAGATATCTCAGATGAAGAGAAAAACTCCAAGGGTTTGTTTCCTCATCAAACTTCTCACCAGCACTTGGAGGTGAGATACCATTTGATGGAAATTAAGAAACTTCATCATCTTTTGGAAGATATCTCTTATGAAGAGGAAATCTCCAAGGGTTTGTTTCCTCATCAAACTTTTCACCAGCACTTGGAGGTGAGATACCATTTGATGGAAATTAAGAAACTTCATCATCTTTTGGAAGATATCTCTGATGAAGAGAAAATCTCCAAGGGTTTGTTTCCTCATACAAACTTTTCACCAGCACTTGGAGGTGAGATACCATTTGATGGCAATTAAGAAACTTCATCATCTTTTTGAAGATATCTCTGATGAAGAGAAAAACTCCAAGGGTTTGTTTCCTCATCAAACTTCTCACCAGCACTTGGAGGTGAGATACCATTTGATGGAAATTAAGAAACTTCATCATCTTTTGGAAGATATCTCTTATGAAGAGGAAATCTCCAAGGGTTTGTTTCCTCATCAAACTTTTCACCAGCACTTGGAGGTGAGATACCATTTGATGGAAATTAAGAAACTTCATCATCTTTTGGAAGATATCTCTGATGAAGAGAAAATCTCCAAGGGTTTGTTTCCTCATACAAACTTTTCACCAGCACTTGGAGGTGAGATACCATTTGATGGCAATTAAGAAACTTCATCATCTTTTTGAAGATATCTCTAATGAAGAGAAAATCTCCAAGGGTTTGTTTCCTCGTCAAACTTCTCACCAACACTTGGAGGTGAGATACCAGTTGATGGAAATTAAGAAACTTCATCATCTTTTGGAAGATATCTTTGATGAAGAGAAAATCTCCAAGGGTTTGTTTCCTCATCAAACTTCTCACCAGCACTTGGAGGTGAGATACCATTTGATGGCAATTAAGAAACCTCATCATGATTTCCTTCCAACTTGACGTCTTTGAAGGAATATCATATGATCATGCGTCCTTTTGAGGAGCTAATGACTTTGCTTGAAAGTGGACGAACTGTCTTCGGGAAGAAAACTAGCATTCACCGACTTATGCTGAGAAAGCCTTGGAAGTGAACAAATTGTCTTCCGGAAGAAGACTACCATTTGTCAATCCGCTGGGGAGATTTTGGAGGTGAACAAACTATCTTCCGGAGGAAGACTACCATTTGTCGATCAGCTGGAGAATCCAAATTATTTTCTTTGACGAAGAGTGCCATCTATTGACCATGCTGGGGGATTACCAAACTGTTTTCTTGGAGGAAAAACTGCCACTCGTCAATTCTGCCGGGGAATCTGAACTATTTGGAGAGGAACACCGTTCGTCGACTCTGTGGGGAATTCAAACGCGAAACAAACTATCTTATTTGAAGAAGATTGCCGAGTGTCGTTCTGCAGGAGAATCTCAGTTGGGGAATTCCAAAAGTAAACAAACTATCTTTTTGAGAAAGAAAGCTATTGTCCACTTTGCTTGGGAATGAACGAACTATCTCTTTGAGGGAGATTACCAATTTGGAAAGCCCTTAATATGTACTTCAATTCATTAGTTTGGGGTTTCTTCAGAATCATTTGGGAAATTTGTGAAAAAAAGGCCTAAAGTTGGAAGAAAACTAGGTTAAAAACACTTAGAATTTTTCTAAGTTTTTATGAATTATAACTTCCAAAACCTAAATCTCTCAAATGGTTGATCTCTTGAAAAACGTTCCCTTGTGAGAAGTTGTTTTATTTGATGAGATCTACAACTTTCATGTTGGAAGTGTTTTGAGTTGTGTAGGTGAAATTTTGAGATCCATGAACTAGGTCAAAATGCACTAGTTTGACTTTTTGTTGACTTTTTGATCCTCGATGATTTTTCTTGATTTTATTTGGCCAAATGACTTCAATAATCATATATTGATGATTTTGGTCCTTAAAAGTCATGGTTTGACCAAAAACCTTAAAAGTCAAAGGTGATCTTGCACAGTTGACTTTTTCCAGATGAAGTGAAATTTTGGACTTTTGTGTTGAATCAAGCTCTCCTCCTCAAATGGATGATATAAATGGATTATATTGAGGTACTAAAAGCTTTTGAGTCATGTTTTGAGTTATGGACCCATGTCCTTATTAAAAGTCAACTGTCCAGGTAAATTAGGTAAAAAACCCTAATTGTCGACCAGGTGGGATTGATGACTGTAGATCTTGAACTGAAGTACAATGCCTAATGGACATTGTCATATTGTAGCAACCTGCCTAAAAATTTCAGCTTTCGAGTCGCCACCTATTTTGAAGGGCGAATAGGAAACCCTACGCATATAAGAGATTGAGGGTAAGTTATTATAATCAGGCTGAGGGAAGGTGTTAGGCACCCTCAGCCCTTTCCTAAAGGCTAATGTTCAAAGATTAGGGTTGCATGGCAGGGTTTGTAAAGAAATGTGGCAAACAGAATTTTAATGACATGATTGAGATTTTGAAGAGGGGGACTCGCCTTGTTGCCAAGTGCCTACGTACCTCCTTATGGAGGATCAGAGTCAACGTAGTTCGGGGAAGGTTGTACGCCGTTAGGATTGAATTTGATTAGAGATGTGTTTTTTAGAGGCTTTTTGAATGGCCTATCGTAGTTTGATGATTTTTATAGTTTTGAATGGATTTTAGAATTATTCTAGGGTTTGGGCGTACAACCCTGATTTGGCACAATTAACCGCAATGATCAATAGGTTTGATCACCATAGTTAAAAGATTAAGGGTTTGCATCATTACCAATTCAAACCGATTGATTCGATTATCACTAATAATGACTTATTGTATTTTATTATTTTATGAATTTTATTTTATACTGTTACCTCTCATAACCGGTTTAATACGGTCACAAATAATAACAGATTAATTATAGAACGAGGCAGGATTAATCACCACAATCAATAAGATGATTGCAGCCATTTAATCGAATATAGTTTGATTTTATCTTAATTTAACAGTATTTTAATTAAAATTATTGTTAACCACAGCGATCAATCGATTTAATCGGCGCGAATAACAAATTAAAAATTTTTAATATAAATGTCATGCATTGATTTTATTAAAAAATAATTATAACACAATTAATATACATAAAAATAAATGTTTTAATTAAAAATAATACAATAATCAAAATTTATTAAGTTTTTATTAGGGATTTGATTAAGTGTGGTATTTTAGGAGGCTCATGTTATAGGGACTCAACCAGGGGCGTTAGATCTGAAGTTAATGGGATTGTATGGTCAGATTAAGAGGGTGTACGGTGAGAGCTATGATGAGGAGCGCACAGGATCATGTAGGAAATTTTAGAAAAATAATATGTTGGAGGGAGGGTTCGAACCTGTGACCCTCCACTCCCAAGCGTCACTTTTAACCAACTCAGCTGCGCTAACAATATGTTTGTAAGACGCGTTCAACGAATGAAACATAACAACCCTGCAAAGCACTAAAACACGCGCGCAAATTCAAACTAGCCAACCAGGCCAAGACACGTTATCGTCTTCCACCCCCAGACTGGTAAATCTCTGCAGATTTCGCTACGATTTAGCTACAGAATCCGTTCATGGCTACCCGGCTAGGAAAATAGCGAATACGACATGCTCGCTTATAAACCCTTCGCGACCTATCTATCTTACTCGTATGAATCACGCGAACCCAACCCTGTGGTTAATTTACTCCAATTTTATCCCTAATTAAAACCCCCAATTTGAAACCCTAAAACTCAAAACAAACTCTAATGGCAGAACACGATTAAAACAAACAAACTCCAAACAATTAATTCAGCAATGATCAGAACAACAAGGCAAACTCAAATATGCATTCAAATTTCAATGTAAGTGCATGAATCATTCAGATCGAGTGAGTTTTTGGAATGACCTACCTGAGTTAAATGGAGAAATTTCTGGGGGTGTTGAAGTCGTGCGAGTATCCAGACACGTTCTAAATCCTCCAAAGAAACTCTTGCAACCTTCAAATTGGATTGAAACGCCCTGAATCCTTGAAACCGAGTTTGAGCTTTGTGAGGAAATTTTGTTCTCGAATACCTTTGCTCTTCCCGGATTTGCCAACCCTTATTCATGTGCATAGCTTCACTTACTTATAGCCTTCCATTAGGTCACGAATTGAAGGCCCATGGATCCAAAAAATCTCTTTTGCCAATCTTGGAAATTTGATTTATTCTTGATTCATAAGTTACCATATCTAGCCTATTTCATATCAATTTTTCCTTATTTAATTATGCACGAAAATGTTATTGTATTTGGTCATTAATTGTGATTGAAATTTGCCTTTATGAATATTTTATCATAATATTTGATTTTATACTTAATTAAATCATAAAAATGAAATAAAAAAATATATTAAATCAATTAATATGATAAATTTCGTGCCCTTTTGTTTTGGATAAGCTAATGGCTTGTGGATCAAGTTTGTACCATAAAAACATAGGCCCATTTGCAAAATTCCTTAATTTGAACCCTCCTTTTTCACATTTGGTCCCTCAAAATCACCTAACTTTGATCAAGCATATCTCACTCAATTTTTAAGCTATGAGGGAGTTATAATACTTTTTAGAAACCTCAAGAGGTCCTCTACAAGCCACTTTGGAACATATTTCTCATTTTAAGCTTTTATCTTGATCATATCCCCTTTGGAAAAAAAACTGTTTCTGAAGGATGCCTGGAAATGACCTGTAATCTTTTGCTTTGTATCTCTTAAATGAAGCATTTCTAGCCCTGGCTTGTGAGACACAAAGTTGTAGAGAATCCAATTTCCTTCAAAATAGGCTTTGAGTGGGGAATTTTTGATGTTCCATGTGAAAGTTATGCCCAGTCAAAGTTGGGTTGACTTTCTCCTGAAGAAACCCTAATTTGAACCTTTTTGTATTTGTTCATCTCTGAGTTTCTATTAATGGAATCATGATCAATTCTTGATCAAATGATGATTATGCATCCTACACTTGATGTTTGCCTAATGATCATGGTTTGAATCATGCTTTGATTGTAATTGACCCTCCAGTTTGAATCAGTTGACTGGACCATTTGAGTGAGCAAGGTTTTTGGAGTTTGCTCTTAAACCTTGTTATGAGAGAAGTGTGGAAGGTAAATTTTGGGGTATGACAGCTGCCCCTATTTAATTACCTTGGATCGAATGATAAGAGTGTATGGGCCTCGCGTCGTTCAGATCGAAGAGTTATTAAATACTGGAAGACCCTTAAATTTGCCTTGAGTTTGAATATGAGTGAAATGAAATGTCCTGCTAAGGCCTGAGTCTTACATAGCGAGGACTTTTTGTTGGTTGTGTAATTGGCTTGCTATGGTCAGCAAGCCTCCGCAGTTTGTGAACCCCCACTTACTATAGTTCTAGTAAGTTTCCGTAGTTTGTGAACCCCAATAGGATTGCTTGCTATAATTCTAGCAAGTTCACCTGCACCGACAGGGTCATCTGCGAATATCACCGCAGAAATTACCTGTGTCACCAGGGTTATCTTCGAGTGTTATCGCAGAATTTACCTGTACCACCAATAGGGTTATTCGCGAGTGTTGTCGCGAAATTTACCTATGTCACCAGGGTTATCTGCGAGTGTTATCGCAGAATTTACCTGTACCACCAATAGGGTTATCCGCGAGTGTTATCGCGAAATTTACCTATGTTACCAGGGTTATCTGCGAGTGTTATCGCAGAATTTACCTGTACCACCAATAGGGTTATCCGCGAGTGTTATCGCGAAATTTACCTATGTTACCAGGGTTATCTGCGAGTGTTATCGCAGAATTTACCTGTACCACCAATAGGGTTATCCGCGAGTGTTATCGCGAAATTTACCTATGTAGAATTTTGTTTTGTAAATGCGTATGTATCATGCTTATGCGTTATGCACATGCCCCTGTTGTTTGTATAATGCGTATGTGTGAATGCTTACACATGTATAGGTTGTATGTATAGTGATGAATGTATGTAATGATGTGTGTATGATAACCCCGACACCTTATCTCCTTATCACTCATCTCCTTATCACCCATTGCCTTTGTTTCCTCTTTTGAATTGTTTGTGAACTCTGGCTCAGTTCGTATTCGAATGACTTGCCGACCCCTTTTTTTTGTGAAGGGATCAACCTGGGGTAACACCAGTGCAAGGCGTGTGTAGCCTTCCGGAGATTTTGTCTTTTTGCTTTTGTGTTGCAAGTTTGCAAGTTTCTCATGTTAAATCCATGTTTAAAGTTTATAAAAATAAATTATCCTTTGCAAATGGTACTGAAATTAGAAATGAAGCGTAGTATGCAAATAAAGGGAATTTTATTGATATTGCCTTGAATTGGCGAGTGTACAGAAATGCGAAGAAAGAAAATGACAAATAGAAATGATATTAATACTGCCGTTGCTCTCTTTTTTTTTCTTTTTTTTTGTTATCGAGGGCCCCAATAATCCTTCGACTTCAGAAGTAGATGATTGCACGACCCCTTATCCTTCGTAGTTTGCCTTCGGCTTATGTCCGGTAATCCTGCTTTTGCTAGGCATAGTACTTCTTGACCGCGTCTGAGTTGATTGGGTGCGGTAGCTCATCCCCATCCATTGTAGTGAGGACTAATGCCCCTCCTGAGAACACCGTTTTTACAATGTATGGACCTTCATAGTTAGGTGTCCATTTTCCACGGGCGTCGAGTCGAGGTAACAGTATCTTCTTGAGGACAATGTCACCTTCTTTGTAGGTTCGAGGTCGGACCTTCTTATCGAACGCTTTTTTCATCCTCTTCTGATAGAGTTGTCCATGACACAAAGCTGTCAGTCGCTTTTCTTCAATGAGATTAAGCTGATCAAAACGAGTTTTTACCCATTCCGATTCTTCTAACTTTGTGTCAGCTATGACTCTTAGTGACGGGATCTCCACTTCGATTGGGAGGACAGCTTCCATACCGTAGACTAGGGAGAAGGGGGTTGCCCCTGTAGATGTACGCACCGAGGTTCTGTAACCGTGTAAGGCGAAGGGAAGCATTTCGTGCCAATCCTTGTATGTTTTCACCATCTTTTGTATTATCTTTTTGATATTTTTGTTTGCAGCTTCGACAGCGCCGTTCATTTTAGGCCTGTATGGTGAAGAATTGTGGTGTTCAATCTTGAACTCCTCGCACAGCTCCCTCATCATGTTATTGTTCAGATTCGACCCATTATCGGTGATAATCCTGCTTGGAACCCCATACCGACATATGATATTATGCTTGATGAACCGAGTGACTACTTGTCTCGTCACGTTGGTGTAAGAGGCAGCTTCAACCCATTTGGTGAAGTAGTCTATGGCAACCAATATGAATCGGTGCCCATTTGAAGCTTTCGGTTCTATCATTCATATCATGTCAATTCCCCACATTGCAAATGGCCATGGTGAACTCAAGACGTTCAACGGATTTGGCGGTACGTGTACCTTGTCAGCGTAAATCTGGCACTTGTGACATGTCCTTGCATATTGGAAACAGCCGGCCTCCATTGTTAACCAGTAATACCCTGCTCGCAGTATTTTTCTAGCCATTGAATGTCCGTTTGCATGAGTTCCGAAGGTTCCTTCATGTACCTCCCTGATAATCTCCTTGGCCTCGTTTTTATCTACACACCTCAACAACACTGAATCATAGTTCCTTTTGTATAGGATGCTTCCGCTTAAGAAGAACTTGGATGCAAGTCTCCTCAGTGTCTTTTTATCAATTGTTGAGGCATTCTCCGGGTATTCTTGTTTTTCCAGGTACTTTTTAATGTCGTGGTACCATGGTTTGTTGTCAGACTGCTCCTCAATCGCAAGGCAATAGGCAGGTTCGTCGAAGTGTCTAACAGTTATCCGTGGTTCATGGTTTGGCCAGGTCACCTTGAACATAGAGGAGAGCGTTGCTAGTGCGTCGGCTATTTGATTTTCTTCCCTCGGGATATAAGTAAAAGTGATAGTATCAAATTCAGCCGTCAACTCCAGTATAAGGTCTCGGTATGGGATTAGTTTTGCATCTCGAGTGTCCCATTCTTTGTTGACTTGATGGATTACCAATGCTGAGTCTCCATATACATCAAGGAGTTTGATCCTTAGGTCGATTGCAGCTTCTAACCCCAATATGCATGCTTCGTATTCTGCAATGTTGTTGGTGCAGTCGAAACATAGTCTTACAGTGAAGGGTAAGTGCCGGTCATCGGGAGATGTCAATACTGCCCCTATGCCATGTCCTAGTGCATTTGAGGCACCGTCGAACATGAGTTTCCATACCAAACCCGGTTCGGGTCCCTCGTCGGGTCCTGGTATTTCATAGTCTCTTACTAGCATAATATCCTCATCGGGGAAGTCGAACTTCATAGATTGGTATTCCTCGAGGGGTTGGTGAGCAAGATGTTCTGCCAATACACTCCCTTTTATTGCTTTTTGAGTTACATACTGTATGTCGTATTCGGACAACAACATTTGCCACCTTGCAATTCTACCCGTGAGCGCCTGTTTTTCGAACACGTATTTTAAAGGATCCATTCTCGATATTAGCCATGTGGAATGATTCAGCATATATTGCCTTAGACGTTTGGAGGCCCATGCTAGGGCACAACATGTCTTTTCCAATGGTGAATACCGAGATTCGCAATCCGTGAATTTTTTACTGAGGTAGTAGATAGCGTGTTCTTTCCTGCCTGTTTCATCTTGTTGCCCCAGTACACACCCCATAGATCTTTCAAGTACTGTGAGGTACATGATCAGCGGTCTTCCGGGTACGGGAGGTAAAAGTATCGGTGGTTCTTGTAAGTAGTTCTTTATGGTTTCGAAGGCTACTTGACAATCATCATTCCACTTGATAGGTTGATCCTTCCTGAGTAGTTTGAATATAGGCTCGCATGTAGCTGTTAGGTGTGAAATGAACCTTGAGATGTAATTCAATCGACCCAGGAACCCTCGTACCTCTTTTTCTGTTTTTGGAACGGGCATCGCTTGTATGGCTTTTACTTTATCAGGATCAACCTCTATACCTCGTTGGCTTACAATGAATCCCAACAGCTTTCCCGACCTTACACCAAATGTGCACTTATTCGGGTTCAACCTCAGCTTGTACTTCTTTAGGCGTTCAAACAGCTTATGTAGATTTGTAATATGCTCTTCTTCTGTGCCGGATTTGGCGATCATATCATCTACATATACTTCGACCTCTTTATGGATCATATCATGGAATAATGTGACCATGGCTCTTTGATATGTTGCCCCTGCATTTCTCAATCCAAAAGGCATCACTTTGTAGCAGAAGGTGCCCCAGGATGTCATGAAGGTGGTCTTTTCCATATCCTCAGGGGCCATCTTGATTTGATTATATCCGGAGAACCCATCCATAAAGGAGAACACCGAAGCTTGTGCTGTATTATCCACCAAGATATCTATAGGTGGTAGTGGGAAATCATCTTTTGGACTTGCTTTATTTAGATCCCTGTAGTCTACACACATGCGCACCTTCCCGTCTTTCTTAGGAACTGGCACTATGTTTGCAATCCATGGTGGGTAGTCAACTACAGCAAGAAACCCGGCATCAAACTGTTTGAGCACCTCTTCCCTAATCTTACTATCCATATCTGGTCGAACCCTTCTGCGCTTTTGCCTGACCGGCGCACACCCTTCTTTGAGAGGTAACCTGTGTACCACGATATCTGTATCCAACCCCGGCATGTCACGGTATGACCAAGCAAAAATCTCTGCATACTCGTGGAGGAGCTTGATTAGCGTTGCTTTTACGTCCTTACCTAGCGGTTCCCCAATCTTAATGTTCTTGGGTTCTTCATCCGTTCCCAAGTTTATGATTTCAATGACCTCTTGTGGAGGGAGCATGCTCTTGGATTCCTTATCCATTAACCTTGACAACTCTTCCGGAAGTTCATCGTCTTCCTCATCCCCTTCTTCAGCCTGATTAGCGAGAGCCTCGAGTTTGTATAGAGTCTCAGCAGTATTATTATCGGTGGTGTCAGAAGGTGATCTACACATGTTTTATGTTTTGTTTTCTTTTAGTATGCAGATGTGAACGTGCTTTGTTTGTGCAAGAAATTTATTTGTCATTTTCAGAAATGGAAAAGGAATAAATGCGAGAAAAGACAATGTTTTCAATACCAAAATGCAAAGACAATTTTATTAATAAACTTCGAACTTGAAAGTAAATGGGGCCCTTACAAACTAGCTCTATGCTTCGGGCGAGGCATGAGCGTTATTGTTTTTCTTTATTAAAAAGGGAAATAAAACACACGAAAGCAAATTACTTTGAAATGAAAACTATCTCCGGTATCTCCAGGCTTGTCCAATTCTGAAGCTGTTCTCCTGGCCTGATTTCTCGAATGAAATTGGACGTCCCTTCTCGAGAATCCTGGTTGGACACCATAGCCACATGTTCATACCCGCCAGTCACAAAAGTTTGCATTATTGGGGGAAATGGTCGTTCCTCTTTCTTAATTCTTGTGACCTTGGTGGGTTGGTATCCTAACCCTGAGCGGTCTTTCTTCTCTGACACCTCTGGTAGCTTGCCCCATCCTTTAGCATCTGTGTCTTGTAGATCCTTCCATGATGTCACCGCCCTTCTTATCTTCTCCACTGGTAGCGTGATAGCGGTTGCAATTTCTAGAGCTTGAAATGCGGTACCCAATGCTTCGTCTCCAGCCTCAATATATCTGTATGAGATTAGATTGCTGACAAATATATCCTCTTCTCCATTGATAGTCACTATGGAGTTCCCATTCACAAACTTTAATTTCTGATGGAGGGTGGAGGTGACTGCCCCAGCTGCGTGGATCCAGGGACGTCCTAGTAGGCAGGTATAAGCTGGCTCAATTTCCATTACTTGGAAGTTGATGCAGAAGGTATGAGGACCAATTACAACGGGCAGATCCACTTCTCCCAACACCGGACTTTGTGATCCATCGAAAGCTTTTACCACTAGGCGACTTGGTCTGACTACCAGTCCTTCTAAGGCTATCTTGTCAAGTGTTGCTTTTGGCATCACATTTAAAGATGACCCTGTGTCGATCAAAACTCTAGCCAGATGAGCCTTCCCACATTGCATGGAGATGTGCAAGGCTTTGTTGTGTGACTTTCCTTGTAGGGGTAACTCATTGTCACTGAAACCTAGGCATGCCCCGGCAGTTAGATTGGCCACCATTCCGTCAAATTGATTGACTGTGATGTCCTTAGTTACATGGGCAGCGTTTAGGATCTTCATTAGAGCATCTCGATGTTTCTCAGAGTGTATCAATAGTGATAAGAGCGATATCTTAGATGGTGTCTGTTGCAACTGATCCACCACTCTATAATCACTCTTCTTAATCAGAGCGAGAAACTCTTCGGCGTCCTTGTTAGAAGCCTCTTTATCCTTAGGTTCAATTCCATCACTTGGTCTTACAACCGCTTGTTCTCCAGATTGTGTCAAGTTTTCACTAGACGTTGGCTGTGCTTGCGCAGTTTTGAATATGCGCCCCCTACGGGTCATGCCCCCAGGTCCAACGATGCTTGATACTGCAGCATTAGTATCGGTCTCATATTCCCATGGTACCGCTTTCATCTTGTCCAAAGGATATGGTCCTCTGATTGGGATGATCTTGGTACGCTCTTGCGTAGGTATCATCATTGGTGGTCTAGAGCATGGAATAATCAATGGTTTCCTTGCCCCTTGTGCAGGTATCATTAAAGGCTCGTTTCTTTCCACCATCGCCACATATTCCTCCTCAGGGTGTTCCTCCAGTTGGATCAATCCTTGATCCATGAGCCTTTGCAAGGTGTCTTTGAAAGCTTCGTTATGTTCTAGGATAAACCCCTTTATAAGAAGATACCTCTTAAGTGCATCTATGGGGGAGTTCCGTTGTTGAACCAACTCTTGCTCATTGACAACTTCTATTGCATTGACTGCGCCTTCATGGTGTGGCATCGGATTTGTTTTCACATTAGGTTTGTCAAAGGCGATTGCCCCTGACTCAATCAGATCTTGAACTATGTGTCTAAAAGCCCAACATTTCTCCAAGGTATGTCCAGGAGAATTGGCGTGAAATTCACACCTTTCATTTGGCTTGTAGTTGGGTGTAACCTTGCCTGGAGGAAGAGGTAGCAGTGGCCTAACTTCTACCAAGGATTCATTTATTAAATATTTCAGAATTTCTTTCTTGGAAGTAGGTAGCGGATCGAATCTCCTTTGTCCTCCCTGAAACCGATTTTGTTGTGGTGGATATGACGTGGGAGGTCTGTTCTCCTGATGCCCTACAGCATTAGTCTCTCCTTCCTTCTTCTTTGTGAAGTTGGGGGTAGGCCTCTTCGCCTGATAGGATCCAGATGATGCCCCTTGTATCTTCCCATTCTTGATTCCGTTCTCAATCCTTTCACCGATGACTACCAAGTCTGAAAATCCTGATGACACGCTTCCTACCATTTTATCGTAATATGGCCCTTGCAGTGTAGCCATGAACATGTCTACCAGCTCTTTCTCCAACAGGGGGGGTTGAACTCGGGAAGCCATTTCCCTCCACCTCTGTGCATACTCTTTGAATGATTCCTCTTTCTTTTGTGACAAATTTTGGAGTTGCATCCGATTGGGCGCCATGTCCAAATTGTACTTATATTGCTTCAGGAATGTGTTAGCAAGGTCGGTCCAGCTTCGGATATGAGACTTCTCTAACTGCATATACCAGTCAACCGACGCTCCGCTCAAACTATCTTGGAAGAAATGAATCATCAGCTTTTGATCATGAGCATAGGCAGCCATTTTCCGCACATACATGCGCAGGTGATTCCTTGGGCAGGTGAGCCCCTTATATTTCTCAAAGTTCGGAACTTTGAATTTGTGTGGAATTGTTAGATCTGGGACTAAGCTCATCTCAAAAGTATCCACGTCAAAAGCATCATACCCTTCCACAGCCTTCAGTCTCTCTTCCAGTGCCTTGATTTGTCCGCTGTCCTTAGAATCCTCTCCGGAATTAGTAGAGTTCAGCTTTGGTTGGGGAACTTGGTTTGTGTCATTGGTGTCCCCATATTGCAGGTCCAGATAGTCCTCATCCCTAAGAGAATTATTGACAGGAATGTGAACTGTGCGGGATGTCCCTTCCTTCCGAACGGCAGGAATAAACCCTTCTCGGGAGGCTTCTCCTTCTTCATGAGTTGTAATAACCCTTTTTGAGGAGTGAGCATTTGCCTTGTGAGGGTCATGACCTTTAACATATCCTAGCAATGGGTTACCGTCGTTAGGTATCTCCTCATACTGATCCTGAACCTCCTTAGCCTTATCTTGCTTGTCCTTAAGATCTTTCATGAAGCTCAGCATTTGGGTCATTCCTCCCTTGAGTTCCTCCACAGTGCCTTTCAACTGGGTCATTTCCTCGCGAAGGGCGGCTTGATTCTGTTCCAATTGTTCCATTGCCTTTTTCTTTTGGGATCTTGTCTGAATTAGCGGTCGAGTTGCAATGGCGTGACTGGAGATGAAGATAGTTTTTTTTATGTTTGAGAAAACAGGCGTAAATATGATATGCATGCTATGAATGGTATGGTTATGCAATGTTTATGTCTTACCCACACTATTATAATACACATATATATTTATATATTATTTTTATTTCTCTCTTCTTTTTTTTTTTATATATACATGTACATTTTCCTTTTTTTTTTGCACATATGTATTATGTATATATTTTTTGCATATGTATTTATTTTTCTCTTCTTTTTTTTCTTTTGTACATGTATATACACATATGTTTTCTCTTTTTTTTTTAGAGAGGTAAACAAGGTTGGTGAATATTTATAGAAACGATGAGTAACGAAAAAGAAACACACTTTATTGAAATAAAATACTAAAAAAACAAAAGAACTCCATTGTTGGTTAACAAAGATAGAAATTGAAATAACAAATTGAAAATACTTGGAATGCAATAAAAGGAAAAAGCCTAAAGCTAAGAACGCCTTTGGATGTCTTCTTTGAACTTGTCCACCATATCTCTACAAAGCTCCATGAACTCCTTAACCTCCTAAGGAAGGATAACAAGAGATGACTCCGCCTTTGCCAAACTCCTTGGAATGTCTAGGATTAAATCGTTGCACAAGTAAACCAACTTATCATAATTATCGCGGCATTTTTCGTAGTCTTTGAGCATCTTGGGAACCAT
Source organism: Vicia villosa (assembly GCF_029867415.1). Lineage (NCBI taxonomy): Eukaryota > Viridiplantae > Streptophyta > Magnoliopsida > Fabales > Fabaceae > Vicia > Vicia villosa. The sequence continues at coordinate 52,085,156 of NC_081181.1, read as the reverse complement.
ACTCACGTGCTCATAAGCAGTAGAAACAATTGTGTATTGTCTTTCCCAATAATCCCTTTCATCCCTTGCAGCATCACATAACTCTTTTTGCCTTAGTAGTAATTGCCTAAGCACGGCCAAAGCTTGAAGTGCTCTATGACGCTCATCAGTGCGTTGTAAAAGTGCTTCTTCCGCGGTTAACCTCCTTGTGCGTTCTTCTTGTCCAGCATTGCGGGCCTCTCTTGAAGATCAAACTTTAAATCCCTTATTTCCACTTCTTGGTCCTTAGTTCTATCCGTTAATTCAAAGACCACAGCTTCTAGATTTTTTTCGGATTCCGCTTTGTCATGGGAAGCCTTTTCATAACGCCTTCTCCATTTTGCAATCTCTACATCCGCTTGTGCCAACCTTTCATTATGCGATTCTAGATTAAAATTAGCACTTAGAACTCCTTCGGTTGCACGCTTTCTTTTACTTCTTTGCCTATCATTTTCTTCTTTCATCGCTTGGAGTTCTTGATTTTTCTCTTTAAGGTCAAAGCATAGTTGGCTCCTTTCATTAGTAAGTTGATGCAAATCAAGTTCTAATTTCTCTTTCTCCTTTCGGGACGCCTCTAGGGCAGCCCTGATTCCTTCTATCTCTTCGATGGATAAAGGAACAGGATCAGGAGAATCAGGCTTGTAGGCGGGATCCACAACAAAAGGAAGCAACACTTTCTTAACTCTTTCTTGAACCCATGCGGTATAAGATGCTTTTGCAATTACATTCTTTGGCCCAAAGTCTCTCCTTTGCACATTACTCCAAGCTTGAATTACTTTTTTCCATGTTCTTGGTTCACCTTTACCATTGTCATGCAAAATTAATTCTTTTATACGTTGTTCAGAAGGTTCCTTATCCATGGAATGACCCAATTGGCGTAGTGCTAAAGCAGGATTATAATTAATACAACCAAGAGTTCCTATCAATGGCACATTGTTGAATTCTCCGCATTTGTAAATGATCTTATCTGAATTTAATTTTCTTGCATACCAAAGAATAGAGTCCGCTTTAAGAGCCCTTAATTTTTGAGACCAATCGTTCCTAGTTAATTCTTTGATAAAGCAACTAGCTTTGTAGAGATGGGAAGTCAACCAAGAATAGAGCAAATGAACGCAACAAACTAGCACTCCTCTCTTTCTTTCATACCTCATATGAATAGCATAGTAAATGTTAGCGAGGATAGTCGGAGTTGGATCTTTGTCAAAAAGCCTAAAAGAAGTGAAAGCATGAATAGCGGTAGGATCAACATAGTCAATATTCTTTGGCAATAAAACAACACCAAAAACCAAGAGAGCTAACACATGTCCACAAATGTCCCATTGTTTCCTTTGAGCAAACATTAATGCTTGATTTTCTAAATAAGATCTTTTGAACCCATGCACTTCTCCCCCAGCTTTATAATGAACTTTTAGTTCTGCAGCGGACATTCCCAAAGCCTTTTCTAGATCTGAAAAGTCAACTTCCTTACCCACACCAATATAGAATTCCTTTTTTATCCTCGAAAAACCCAACATAGCATCCATTTCTTCTATGGTAGGTGCTAACTGAAAATCCTGGAAAGTAAAACATCTCAAAGGCGGACCATAGAATTGTACCAAAGCGGTGATAGCTTCTTCTTGCACTTTTACCCTTAGCAAATCCAAGATATTACCATAGCGAATCTCAAACCTATCCAAAGCACCTGATGGCAATTTTTCTTTGATTATCTTCAATTTCTTAATGTCTGGAGTAGAAACAGTAAAGTGCACGATTGTCTTCTTCGTACTCATCCTTCCTACACATCCACCAACAAAACACAATCTTACCAAAAAATATATATATGTGTATTATTTTTTTGTGGATAAGACATGATGAAAAATGCAAATGATTAGATGATGCATGCAAACACATCACAACAAAAAAAACAATACCAACATAAAAAGAACACAATCAAACAATTATCATAATATTTCAGAAGAACCCAGGTTCATAGGTTCGACGTAGGGGGCTCTTGGGAGCCAACCTTTTTATGGGGGGTTCTAGAAGGTCTCATGGGGTCGTTCGTAGCCTCCGAGACTTTTTCGTCTCTTCGGATTTTGGAACAACTCATTTTATCCATGAGGTTCGAATTTTTGGGGTAGGTTCCCGGAGAGATCAGCTAAGTATCCAGTCCAGCCCTCCACAAAGTCAAGCTTCGTTTCGGACCTTTCCAAATACCTAACCCACTCCGAGTGGAGTTATCAGTGAGATTCGTAAGGCGATTCATGTCCCCTTTTGGTCTCAAAGTTAACTCCCACACTTAAGGTTTAACCGACATGAAAATAGAGCAAAATATATAATAATAAAAGGCAAATATTTTCAGGCAGATAAAAACATAAAACAAATAAACAAATAAATAATTTAATATTCATTAAAAGATAAAACTCCCCCCAAACCCACAAACCTAAACCCACTCAAGCCTTAGGAGCATAATAATTCACTAAAAGTGTTGTCCCCAGCAGAGTCGCCAGCTGTAGCAACCTGCCTAAAAATTTCAGCTTTCGAGTCGCCACCTATTCTGAAGGGCGAATAGGAAACCCTACGCAGATAAGAGATTGAGGGTAAGTTATTATAATCAGGCTGAGGGAAGGTGTTAGGCACCCTCAGCCCTTTCCTAAAGGCTAATGTTCAAAGATTAGGGTTGCATGGCAGGGTTTGTAAAGAAATGTGGCAAACAGAATTTTAATGACATGATTGAGATTTTGAAGAGGGGGACTCGCCTTGTTGCCAAGTGCCTACGTACCTCCTTATGGAGGATCAGAGTCAACGTAGTTCGGGGAAGGTTGTACGCCGTTAGGATTGAATTTGATTAGAGATGTGTTTTTTAGAGGCTTTTTGAATGGCCTATCGTAGTTTGATGATTTTTATAGTTTTGAATGGATTTTAGAATTATTCTAGGGTTTGGGCGTACAACCCTGATTTGGCACAATTAACCGCAATGATCAATAGGTTTGATCACCATAGTTAAAAGATTAAGGGTTTGCATCATTACCAATTCAAACCGATTGATTCGATTATCACTAATAATGACTTATTGTATTTTATTATTTTATGAATTTTATTTTATACTGTTACCTCTCATAACCGGTTTAATACGGTCACAAATAATAACAGATTAATTATAGAACGAGGCAGGATTAATCACCACAATCAATAAGATGATTGCAGCCATTTAATCGAATATAGTTTGATTTTATCTTAATTTAACAGTATTTTAATTAAAATTATTGTTAACCACAGCGATCAATCGATTTAATCGGCGCGAATAACAAATTAAAAATTTTTAATATAAATGTCATGCATTGATTTTATTAAAAAATAATTATAACACAATTAATATACATAAAAATAAATGTTTTAATTAAAAATAATACAATAATCAAAATTTATTAAGTTTTTATTAGGATTTGATTAAGTGTGGTATTTTAGGAGGCTCATGTTATAGGGACTCAACCAGGGGCGTTAGATCTGAAGTTAATGGGATTGTATGGTCAGATTAAGAGGGTGTACGGTGAGAGCTATGATGAGGAGCGCACAGGATCATGTAGGAAATTTTAGAAAAATAATATGTTGGAGGGAGGGTTCGAACCTGTGACCCTCCACTCCCAAGCGTCACTTTTAACCAACTCAGCTGCGCTAACAATATGTTTGTAAGACGCGTTCAACGAATGAAACATAACAACCCTGCAAAGCACTAAAACACGCGCGCAAATTCAAACTAGCCAACCAGGCCAAGACACGTTATCGTCTTCCACCCCCAGACTGGTAAATCTCTGCAGATTTCGCTACGATTTAGCTACAGAATCCGTTCATGGCTACCCGGCTAGGAAAATAGCGAATACGACATGCTCGCTTATAAACCCTTCGCGACCTATCTATCTTACTCGTATGAATCACGCGAACCCAACCCTGTGGTTAATTTACTCCAATTTTATCCCTAATTAAAACCCCCAATTTGAAACCCTAAAACTCAAAACAAACTCTAATGGCAGAACACGATTAAAACAAACAAACTCCAAACAATTAATTCAGCAATGATCAGAACAACAAGGCAAACTCAAATATGCATTCAAATTTCAATGTAAGTGCATGAATCATTCAGATCGAGTGAGTTTTTGGAATGACCTACCTGAGTTAAATGGAGAAATTTCTGGGGGTGTTGAAGTCGTGCGAGTATCCAGACACGTTCTAAATCCTCCAAAGAAACTCTTGCAACCTTCAAATTGGATTGAAACGCCCTGAATCCTTGAAACCGAGTTTGAGCTTTGTGAGGAAATTTTGTTCTCGAATACCTTTGCTCTGCCCGGATTTGCCAACCCTTATTCATGTGCATAGCTTCACTTACTTATAGCCTTCCATTAGGTCACGAATTGAAGGCCCATGGATCCAAAAAATCTCTTTTGCCAATCTTGGAAATTTGATTTATTCTTGATTCATAAGTTACCATATCTAGCCTATTTCATATCAATTTTTCCTTATTTAATTATGCACGAAAATGTTATTGTATTTGGTCATTAATTGTGATTGAAATTTGCCTTTATGAATATTTTATCATAATATTTGATTTTATACTTAATTAAATCATAAAAATGAAATAAAAAAATATATTAAATCAATTAATATGATAAATTTCGTGCCCTTTTGTTTTGGATAAGCTAATGGCTTGTGGATCAAGTTTGTACCATAAAAACATAGGCCCATTTGCAAAATTCCTTAATTTGAACCCTCCTTTTTCACATTTGGTCCCTCAAAATCACCTAACTTTGATCAAGCATATCTCACTCAATTTTTAAGCTATGAGGGAGTTCTAATACTTTTTAGAAACCTCAAGAGGTCCTCTACAAGCCACTTTGGAACATATTTCTCATTTGAAGCTTTTATCTTGATCATATCCCCTTTAGAAAAAAAACTGTTTCTGAAGGATGCCTGGAAATGACCTGGAATCTTTTGCTTTGTATCTCTTAAATGAAGCATTTCTAGCCCTGGCTTGTGAGACACAAAGTTGTAGAGAATCCAATTTCCTTCAAAATAGGCTTTGAGTGGGGAATTTTTGATGTTCCATGTGAAGGTTATGCCCAGTCAAAGTTGGGTTGACTTTCTCCTGAAGAAACCCTAATTTGAACCTTTTTGTATTTGTTCATCTCTGAGTTTCTATTAATGGAATCATGATCAATTCTTGATCAAATGATGATTATGCATCCTACACTTGATGTTTGCCTAATGATCATGGTTTGAATCATGCTTTGATTGTAATTGACCCTCCAGTTTGAATCAGTTGACTGGACCATTTGAGTGAGTCCAGATGATTGGTGTCTTATCAATCTGTGGGTAAATGAATCATCTGAGTCTTGTGGTTGTATTATTCGCATACTGATTGATCCTTTGCCTGAGCTCTTTTGTCCTTGAACATCCTTGATTAAGTACCAGATGAAAGAGTGACTGTTCTGAGTACTTGTCTTGAGTTTGATAAAATGCCTGAAGGTGTAACATCTTATGGGGGGTCAAAATTAGGGTATGACAGATGCCCCTATTTAAGTTTCTTATACCCGGAGGGAGAAAGATTGAAATCTTAATCTCTCCTGCAGGAAAGAGACTTAAATATCAAAGAATGCCCACATTTTGGGCATCCATGAGATGTTGCAGCGATAATAAAATCCTCGTGCATGAATCGATCCCGTTGTCGCACTTGGCGGGGGATATGGAGATAATCTCCTGGAAAAATGTGTTATGCGAATTCTGGCGAATGGTCGGCAATGCAAAATGCGCGATCCATCTTCTTTATCTAAGTATTGATACTTAGAAAAAAGGCAAACAACGTCCCCTCGTTTTGTATGTCTAAATCGCGAAGCGGGTTCTTATTGTGATAACCTACCTTTGTTTTGGATGTCTAAATCGCGAAACTGGCTTCGGTTATAATTTTGGCCAATATCTCAGATAAAGAGAAAATCACCAAGGGTTTGTTTCCTCATCAAACTTCTCACCAGCACTTGGAGGTGAGATACCATTTGATGGCAATTAAGAAACTTCATCATCTTTTGGAAGATATCTCAGATGAAGAGAAAACTCCAAGGGTTTGTTTCCTCATCAAACTTCTCAACAGCACTTGGAGGTGAGATACCATTTGATGGAAATTAAGAAACTTCATCATCTTTTGGAAGATATCTCTGATGAAGAGAAAATCTCCAAGGGTTTGTTTCCTCATCAAACTTTTCACCAGCACTTGGAGGTAAGATACCATTTGATGGAAATTAAGAAACTTCATCATCTTTTGGAAGATATCTCTGATGAAGAGAAAACTCCAATGGTTTGTTTCCTCATACATACTTTTCACCAGCACTTGGAGGTGAGATACCATTTGATGGCAATTAAGAAACTTCATCATCTTTTGGAAGATATTTCTGATGAAGAGAAAATCTCCATGGGTTTGTTTCCTCGTCAAACTTCTCACCAACACTTGGAGGTGAGATACCAGTTGATGGAAATTAAGAAACTTCATCATCTTTTGGAAGATATCTCTGATGAAAGAAAATCTCCAAGGGTTTGTTTCCTCATCAAACTTCTCACCAGCACTTGGAGGTGAGATACCATTTGATGGCAATTAAGAAACTTCATCATGATTTCCTTCCAACTTGACGTCTTTGAAGGAATATCATATGATCATGAGTCCTTTTGAGGAGCTAATGACTTTGCTTGAAAGTGGACGAAATGTCTTCGGGAAGAAAACTAGCATTCACCGACTTATGCTGAGAAAGCCTTGGAAGTGAACAAATTGTCTTCCGGAAGAAGACTACCATTTGTCAATCTGCTGGGGAGATTCTGGAGGTGAACAAACTATCTTTCGGAGGAAGACTACCATTTGCCGATCAGCTGGAGAATCCAAATTATTTTCTTTGACGAAGAGTGCCATCTATTGACCCTGCTGGGGGATTACCAAACTGTTTTCTTGGAGGAAAAACTGCCACTCGTCAATTCTGCCGGGGAATCTGAACTATTGGGAAAAGAACACCGTTCGTCGACTCTAAGGGGAATTCAAACGCGAAACAAACTATCTTATTTGAAGAAGATTTCCGAGTGTCGTTCTGCAGGAGAATCTCAGTTGGGGAATTCCAAAAGTAAACAAACTATCTTTTTGAGAAAGAAAGCTATTGTCGACTTTGCTTGGGAATGAACAAACTATCTCTTTGAGGGAGATTACCAATTTGGAAAGCCCTTAATATGTACTTCAATTCATTAGTTTGGGGTTTCTTCAGAATCATTTGGGAAATTTGTGAAAAAAAGGCCTAAAGTTGGAAGAAAACTAGGTTAAAAACACTTAGAATTTTTCTAAGTTTTTACGAATTATAACTTCCAAAACCTAAATCTCTCAAATGGTTGATCTCTTGAAAAAAGTTCCCTTGTGAGAAGTTGTTTTATTTGATGAGATCTACAACTTTCATGTTGGAAGTGTTTTGAGTTGTGTAGGTGAAATTTTGAGATCCATGAACTAGGTCAAAATGCACTAGTTTGACTTTTTGTTGACTTTTTGATCCTTGATGATTTTTCTTGATTTTATTTGGTCAAATGACTTCAATAGTCATATATTGATGATTTTGGTCCTTAAAAGTCATGGTTTGACCAAAAACCTTAAAAGTCAAAGGTGATCTTGCACAGTTGACTATTTCCGGATGAAGTGAAATTTTGGACTTTTGTGTTGAATCAAACTCTCCTCCTCAAATGGATGATATGAATGGATTATATTGAGGTACTAAAAGCTTTTGAGTCATGTTTTGAGTTATGGACCCATGTCCTCATTAAAAGTCAACCGTCCAGGTAAATTAGGTAAAAAACCCTAATTGTCGACCAGGTGGGATTGATGACTGTAGATCTTGAACTGAAGTACAATGCCTAATGGACATTGTCATATGCATCATTTGAAGATGATCAAATCCTTTGAGTGATGCCCTGGAGCTTTTTTTAGGGTTTCCCAAATGTGGTCCCTGATTGCAGTCCTTGATGGGCTCAAAACCCTAGATTGGTGAACTAAGGAAACCTGAGTCCAGATGATTGGTGTATTATCAATCTGTGGGTAAATGAATCATCTGATTCTTGTGGTTGTATTATTCTCATACTGATTGATCCTTTGCCTGAGCTCTTTTGTCCTTGAACATCCTTGATTAAGTACCAGATGAAAGAGTGACTGTTCTGAGTACTTGTCTTGAGTTTGATAAAATGCCTGAAGGTGTGACATCTTATAGGGGGTCAAAATTAGGCTATGACAGATGCCCCTATTTAAGTTTCTTATACCCGGAGGGAGAAAGATTGACATCTTAATCTCTCCTGCAGGAAAGAGACTTAAATATCAAAGAATGCCCGCATTTTGGGCATCCTTGAGATGTTGCAGCGATAATAAAATCCTCGTGCATGAATCGATCCCGTTGACGCACTTGGCGGGGGATATGGAGATAATCTCCTGTAAAAATGTGTTATGCGAATTCTGGCGAATGGTCGGCAATGCAAAATGCGCGATCCATCTTCTTTATCTAAGTATTGATAGTTAGAAAAAGGCAAACAGCGTCCCCTCGTTTTGTGTGTCTAAATCGCGAAGCGGGTTCTTATTGTGATAACCTACCTTTGTTTTGGATGTCTAAATCTCGAAACTGGCTTCGGTTATAATTTTGGCCAATATCTCAGATAAAGAGAAAATCACCAAGGGTTTGTTTCCTCATCAAACTTCTCACCAGCACTTGGAGGTGAGATACCATTTGATGGCAATTAAGAAACTTCATCATCTTTTGGAAGATATCTCAGATGAAGAGAAAACTCCAAGGGTTTGTTTCCTCATCAAACTTCTCAACAGCACTTGGAGGTGAGATACCATTTGATGGAAATTAAGAAACTTCATCATCTTTTGGAAGATATCTCTGATGAAGAGAAAATCTCCAAGGGTTTGTTTCCTCATCAAACTTTTCACCAGCACTTGGAGGTGAGATACCAATTGATGGAAATTAAGAAACTTCATCATCTTTTGGAAGATATCTCTGATGAAGAGAAAACTCCAATGGTTTGTTTCCTCATACAAACTTTTCACCAGCACTTGGAGGTGAGATACCATTTGATGGCAATTAAGAAACTTCATCATCTTTTGGAAGATATTTCTGATGAAGAGAAAATCTCCATGGGTTTGTTTCCTCGTCAAACTTCTCACCAACACTTGGAGGTGAGATACCAGTTGATGGAAATTAAGAAACTTCATCATCTTTTGGAAGATATCTTTGATGAAGAGAAAATCTCCAAGGGTTTGTTTCCTCATCAAACTTCTCACCAGCACTTGGAGGTGAGATACCATTTGATGGCAATTAAGAAACTTCATCATGATTTCCTTCCAACTTGACGTCTTTGAAGGAATATCATATGATCATGAGTCCTTTTGAGGAGCTAATGACTTTGCTTGAAAGTGGACGAAATGTCTTCGGGAAGAAAACTAGCATTCACCGACTTATGCTGAGAAAGCCTTGGAAGTGAACAAATTGTCTTCCGGAAGAAGACTACCATTTGTCAATCTGCTGGGGAGATTCTGGAGGTGAACAAACTATCTTCCGGAGGAAGACTACCATTTGCCGATCAGCTAGAGAATCCAAATTATTTTCTTTGACGAAGAGTGCCATCTATTGACCCTGCTGGGGGATTACCAAACTGTTTTCTTGGAGGAAAAACTGCCACTCGTCAATTCTGCCGGGGAATCTGAACTATTGGGAAAAGAACACCGTTCGTCGACTCTAAGGGGAATTCAAACGCGAAACAAACTATCTTATTTGAAGAAGATTTCCGAGTGTCGTTCTGCAGGAGAATCTCAGTTGGGGAATTCCAAAAGTAAACAAACTATCTTTTTGAGAAAGAAAGCTATTGTCGACTTTGCTTGGGAATGAACAAACTATCTCTTTGAGGGAGATTACCAATTTGGAAAGCCCTTAATATGTACTTCAATTCATTAGTTTGGGGTTTCTTCAGAATCATTTGGGAAATTTGTGAAAAAAAGGCCTAAAGTTGGAAGAAAACTAGGTTAAAAACACTTAGAATTTTTCTAAGTTTTTATGAATTATAACTTCCAAAGCCTAAATCTCTCAAATGGTTGATCTCTTGAAAAAAGTTCCCTTTTGAGAAGTTGTTTTATTTGATGAGATCTACAACTTTCATGTTGGAAGTGTTTTGAGTTGTGTAGGTGAAATTTTGAGATCCATGAACTAGGTCAAAATGCACTAGTTTGACTTTTTGTTGACTTTTTGATCCTTGATGATTTTTCTTGATTTTATTTGGTCAAATGACTTCAATAGTCATATATTGATGATTTTGGTCCTTAAAAGTCATGGTTTGACCAAAAACCTTAAAAGTCAAAGGTGATCCTGTACAGTTGACTATTTCCAGATGAAGTGAAATTTTGGACTTTTGTGTTGAATCAAACTCTCCTCCTCAAATGGATGATATGAATGGATTATATTGAGGTACTTAAAGCTTTTGAGTCATGTTTTGAGTTATGGACCCATGTCCTCATTAAAAGTCAACCGTCCAGGTAAATTAGGTAAAAAACCCTAATTGTCGACCAGGTGGGATTGATGACTGTAGATCTTGCACTGAAGTACAATGCCTAATGGACATTGTCATATGCATCATTTGAAGATGATCAAATCCTTTGAGTGATGCCCTGGAGCTTTTTTTAGGGTTTCCCAAATGTGGTCCCTGATTGCAGTCCTTGATGGGCTAAAAACCTTAGATTGGTGAACTAAGGAAACCTGAGTCCAGATGATTGGTGTCTTATCAATCTGTGGGTAAATGAATCATCTGATTCTTGTGGTTGTATTATTCTCATACTGATTGATCCTTTGCCTGAGCTCTTTTGTCCTTGAACATCCTTGATTAAGTACCAGATGAAAGAGTGACTGTTCTGAGTACTTGTCTTGAGTTTGATAAAATGCCTGAAGGTGTGACATCTTATAGGGGGTCAAAATTAGGCTATGACAGATGCCCCTATTTAAGTTTCTTACACCCGGAGGGAGAAAGATTGACATCTTAATCTCTCCTGCAGGAAAGAGACTTAAATATCAAAGAATGCCCGCATTTTGGGCATCCTTGAGATGTCGCAGCGATAATAAAATCCTCGTGCATGAATCGATCCCGTTGACGCACTTGGCGGGGGATATGGAGATAATCTCCTGTAAAAATGTGTTATGCGAATTCTGGCGAATGGTCGGCAATGCAAAATGCGCGATCCATCTTCTTTATCTAAGTAGTGATAGTTAGAAAAAGGCAAACAGCGTCCCCTCGTTTTGTGTGTCTAAATCGCGAAGCGGGTTCTTATTGTGATAACCTACCTTTGTTTTGGATGTCTAAATCTCGAAACTGGCTTCGGTTATAATTTTGGCCAATATCTCAGATAAAGAGAAAATCACCAAGGGTTTGTTTCCTCATCAAACTTCTCACCAGCACTTGGAGGTGAGATACCATTTGATGGCAATTAAGAAACTTCATCATCTTTTGGAAGATATCTCAGATGAAGAGAAAACTCCAAGGGTTTGTTTCCTCATCAAACTTCTCAACAGCACTTGGAGGTGAGATACCATTTGATGGAAATTAAGAAACTTCATCATCTTTTGGAAGATATCTCAGATGAAGAGAAAATCTCCAAGGGTTTGTTTCCTCATCAAACTTCTCACCAGCACTTGGAGGTGAGATACCAATTGATGGAAATTAAGAAACTTCATCATCTTTTGGAAGATATCTCTGATGAAGAGAAAACTCCAATGGTTTGTTTCCTCATACAAACTTTTCACCAGCACTTGGAGGTGAGATACCATTTGATGGCAATTAAGAAACTTCATCATCTTTTGGAAGATATTTCTGATGAAGAGAAAATCTCCATGGGTTTGTTTCCTCGTCAAACTTCTCACCAACACTTGGAGGTGAGATACCAGTTGATGGAAATTAAGAAACTTCATCATCTTTTGGAAGATATCTCTGATGAAAGAAAATCTCCAAGGGTTTGTTTCCTCATCAAACTTCTCACCAGCACTTGGAGGTGAGATACCATTTGATGGCAATTAAGAAACTTCATCCTGATTTCCTTCCAACTTGACGTCTTTGAAGGAATATCATATGATCATGAGTCCTTTTGAGGAGCTAATGACTTTGCTTGAAAGTGGACGAAATGTCTTCGGGAAGAAAACTAGCATTCACCGACTTATGCTGAGAAAGCCTTGGAAGTGAACAAATTGTCTTCCGGAAGAACACTACCATTTGTCAATCTGCTGGGGAGATTCTGGAGGTGAACAAACTATCTTCCAGAGGAAGACTACCATTTGCCGATCAGCTGGAGAATCCAAATTATTATCTTTGACGAAGAGTGCCATCTATTGACCCTGCTGGGGGATTACCAAACTGTTTTCTTGGAGGAAAAACTGCCACTCGTCAATTCTGCCGGGGAATCTGAACTATTGGGAAAAGAACACCGTTCGTCGACTCTAAGGGGAATTCAAACGCGAAACAAACTATCTTATTTGAAGAAGATTTTCGAGTGTCGTTCTGCAGGAGAATCTCAGTTGGGGAATTCCAAAAGTAAACAAACTATCTTTTTGAGAAAGAAAGCTATTGTCGACTTTGCTTGGGAATGAACAAACTATCTCTTTGAGGGAGATTACCAATTTGGAAAGCCCTTAATATGTACTTCAATTCATTAGTTTGGGGTTTCTTCAGAATCATTTGGGAAATTTGTGAAAAAAAGGCCTAAAGTTGGAAGAAAACTAGGTTAAAAACACTTAGAATTTTTCTAAGTTTTTATGAATTATAACTTCCAAAGCCTAAATCTCTCAAATGGTTGATCTCTTGAAAAAAGTTCCCTTGTGAGAAGTTGTTTTATTTGATGAGATCTACAACTTTCATGTTAGAAGTGTTTTGAGTTGTGTAGGTGAAATTTTGAGATCCATGAACTAGGTCAAAATGCACTAGTTTGACTTTTTGTTGACTTTTTGATCCTTGATGATTTTTCTTGATTTTATTTGGTCAAATGACTTCAATAGTCATATATTGATGATTTTGGTCCTTAAAAGTCATGGTTTGACCAAAAACCTTAAAAGTCAAAGGTGATCCTGTACAGTTGACTATTTCCAGATGAAGTGAAATTTTGGACTTTTGTGTTGAATCAAGCTCTCCTCCTCAAATGGATGATATGAATGGATTATATTGAGGTACTTAAAGCTTTTGAGTCATGTTTTGAGTTATGGACCCATGCCCTGATTAAAAGTCAACTGTCCAGGTAAATTAGGTCAAAAACCCTAATTGTCGACCAGGTGGGATTGATGACTGTAGATCTTGAATTGAAGTACAATGCCTAATGGACATTGTCATATGCATCATTTGAAGATGATCAAATCCTTTGAGTGATGCCCTGGAGCTTTTTTTAGGGTTTCCCAAATGTGGTCCTGATTGCAGTCCTTGATGGGCTAAAAACCTTAGATTGGTGAACTAAGCAAACCTGAGTCCAGATGATTGGTGTCTTATCAATCTATGGGTAAATGAATCATCTGAGTCTTGTGGTTGTATTATTCTCATATTGATTGATCCTTTGCCTGAGCTCTTTTGTCCTTGAAATCCTTGATTAAGTACCAGATGAAAGAGTGACTGTTCTGAGTACTTGACTTGAGTTTGATAAAATGCCTGAAGGTGTGACATCTCATGGGGGGGTCAAAATTAGGGTATGACAGATGCACCTATTTAAGTTTCTTACACCCGGAGGGAGAAAGATTGACATCTTGATCTCTCCTGCAGGAAAGAAACTTAAATATCAAAGAATGCCCGCATTTTGGGCGTCCTTGAGATGTCGCAACGATAATAAAATCCTCGTGCATGAATCGATCCCGTTGTCGCACTTGGTGGGGGATATGTAGATAATCTCCTGTAAAAATATGTTATGCAAATTCTGGCGAATGGTCGGCAATGCAAAATGCGTGATCCATCTTCTTTATCTAAGTATTGATACTTAGAAAAAGGCAAACAACGTCCCCTCGTTTCGGATGTCTAAATCGCGAAGCGGGTTCTTATTGTGATAACCTACCTTTGTTTTGGATGTCTAAATCTCGAAACTGGCTTCGGTTATAATTTTGGCCAATATCTCAGATAAAGAGAAAATCACCAAGGGTTTGTTTCCTCATCAAACTTCTCACCAGCACTTGGAGGTGAGATACCATTTGATGGCAATTAAGAAACTTCATCATCTTTTGGAAGATATCTCTAATGAAGAGAAAATCTCGAAGGGTTTGTTTCCTCATCAAACTTCTCACCAGCACTTGGAGGTGAGATACCATTTGATGGCAATTAAGAAACTTCATCATCTTTTGGAAGATATCTCAGATGAAGAGAAAATTCCAAGGTTTTGTTTCCTGATCAAACTTCTCACCAGCACTTGGAGGTGAGATACCATTTGATGGAAATTAAGAAACTTCATCATCTTTTGGAAGATATCACTGATGAAGAGAAAATCTCCAAGGGTTTGTTTCCTCATCAAACTTCTCACCAGCACTTGGAGGTGAGATACCAGTTGATGGCAATTAAGAAACTTCATCATCTTTTGGAAGATATCTCTGATGGAGAAAAAATCTCCAAGGGTTTGTTTCCTCATCAAACTTTTCACCAGCACTTGGAGGTGAGATACCATTTGATGGCAATTAAGAAACTTCATCATCTTTTGGAAGATATCTCTGATGAAAGAAAATCTCCAAGGGTTTGTTTCCTCGTCAAACTTCTCACCAACACTTGGAGGTGAGATACCAGTTGATGGAAATTAAGAAACTTCATCATGATTTCCTTCCAACTTGACGTCTTTGAAGGAATATCATATGATCATGCGTCCTTTTGAGGAGCTAATGACTTTGCTTGAAAGTGGACGAATTGTCTTCGGGAAGAAAACTAGCATTCACCGACTTATGCTGAGAAAGCCTTGGAAGTGAACAAATTGTCTTCCGGAAGAAGACTACCATTTGCCAATCCGTTGGGGAGATTCTGGAGGTGAACAAACAATCTTCCGGAGGAAGACTACCATTTGTCGATCAGCTGGAGAATCCAAATTATTTTCTTTGACGAAGAGTGCCATCTATTGACCCTGCTGGGGGGATTACCAAACTGTTTTCCAGGAGGAAAAACTGCCACTCGTCAATTCTGCCGAGAATCTGAACTATTTGGAGAAGAACACCGTTCGTCGACTCTGTGGGGAATTCAAACGCGAAACAAACTATCTTATTTGAAGAAGATTTCCGAGTGTCGCTCTGCAGGAGAATCTCAGTTGGGGAATTCCAAACGTAAACAAACTATCTTTTTGAGAAAGAAAGCTATTGTCGATTTTGCTTGGGAATAAACAAACTATCTCTTTGAGGGAGATTACCAATTTGGAAAGCCTTTAATATGTACTTCAATTCATTAGTTTGGGGTTTCTTCAGAATCATTTGGGAAATTTGTGAAAAAAGGGCCTAATGTTGGAAGAAAACTAGGTTAAAAACACTTAGAATTTTTCTAAGTTTTTATGAATTATAACTTCCAAAGCCTAAATCTCTCAAATGGTTGATCTCTTGAAAAAAGTTCCCTTGTGAGAAGTTGTTTTATTTGATGATATCTACAACTTTCATGTTGGAAGGTTTTTTAGTTGTGTAGGTGAAATTTTGAGATCCATGAACTAGGTCAAAATGCACTAGTTTGACTTTTTGTTGACTTTTTGATCCTTGATGATTTTTCTTGATTTTCTTTGGCCAAATGACTTCAATAATCATATATTGATGATATTGGTCCTTAAAAGTCATGGTTTGACCAAAAACCTTAAAAGTCAAAGGTGATCTTGTACAGTTGACTTTTTCCCAATGAAGTGAAATTTTGGACTTTTGTGTTGAATCAACCTCTCCTCCTCAAATGGATGATATGAATGGATTATATTGAGGTACTAAAAGCTTTTGAATCATGTTTTGAGTTATGGACCCATGCCCTGATTAAAAGTCAACTGTCTAGGTAAATTAGGTCAAAAACCCTAATTGTCGACTACGTGGGATTGATGACTGTAGATCTTGAATTGAAGTACAATGCCTAATGGACATTGTCATATGCATCATTTGAAGATGATCAAATCCTTTGAGTGATGCCCTGGAGCTTTTTTTAGGGTTTCCCAAATGTGGTCCCTGATTGCAGTCCTTGATGGGCTCAAAACCCTAAATAGGTGAACTAAGCAAACCTGAGTCCAGATGATTGGTGTCTTATCAATCTGTGGGTAAATGAATCATCTGAGTCTTGTGGTTGTATTATTCTCATATTGATTGATCCTTTTCCTGAGCTCTTTTGTCCTTGAACATCCTTGATTAAGTACCAGATGAAAGAGTGACTGTTCTGAGTACTTGTCTTGAGTTTGATAAAATGCCTGAAGGTGTGACATCTCATGGGGGGTCAAAATTAGGGTATGACAAATGCCCCTATTTAAGTTTCTTTCACCCGGAGGGAGAAAGATTGACATCTTGATCTCTCCTGCAGGAAAGAGACTTAAATATCAAAGAATGCCCGCATTTTCGGCGTCCTTGAGATGTCGCAGCGATAATAAAATCCTCGTGCATGAATCGATCCCGTTGTCGCACTTGGCGGAAGATCTGAAGATAAGCTCCTATAAAAATGTGTTATGCGAATTCTGGCGAATGGTCGACAATGCAAAATGCGCGATCCATCTTCTTTAACTAAGTATTGATACTAAGAAAAAGGCAAACAACGTCCCCTCGTTTCGGATGTCTAAATCGCGAAGCGGGTTCTTATTGTGATAACCTACCTTTGTTTTGGATGTCTAAATCTCGAAACTGGCTTCGGTTATAATTTTGGCCAATATCTCAGATAAAGAGAAAATCACCAAGGGTTTGTTTCCTCATCAAACTTCTCACCAGCACTTGGAGGTGAGATACCATTTGATGGCAATTAAGAAACTTCATCATCTTTTGGAAGATATCTCTAATGAAGAGAAAATCTCGAAGGGTTTGTTTCCTCATCAAACTTCTCACCAGCACTTGGAGGTGAGATACCATTTGATGGCAATTAAGAAACTTCATCATCTTTTGGAAGATATCTCAGATGAAGAGAAAATTCCAAGGTTTTGTTTCCTGATCAAACTTCTCACCAGCACTTGGAGGTGAGATACCATTTGATGGAAATTAAGAAACTTCATCATCTTTTGGAAGATATCACTGATGAAGAGAAAATCTCCAAGGGTTTGTTTCCTCATCAAACTTCTCACCAGCACTTGGAGGTGAGATACCATTTGATGGCAATTAAGAAACTTCATCATCTTTTGGAAGATATCTCTGATGGAGAAAATATCTCCAAGGGTTTGTTTCCTCATCAAACTTCTCACCAGCACTTGGAGGTGAGATACCATTTGATGGCAATTAAGAAACTTCATCATGATTTCCTTCCAACTTGACGTCTTTGAAGGAATATCATATGATCATGCGTCCTTTTGAGGAGCTAATGACTTTGCTTGAAAGTGGACGAATTGTCTTCGGGAAGAAAACTAGCATTCACCGACTTATGCTGAGAAAGCCTTGGAAGTGAACAAATTGTCTTCCGGAAGAAGACTACCATTTGCCAATCCGTTGGGGAGATTCTGGAGGTGAACAAACAATCTTCCGGAGGAAGACTACCATTTGTCGATCAGCTGGAGAATCCAAATTATTTTCTTTGACGAAGAGTGCCATCTATTGACCCTGCTGGGGGGATTACCAAACTGTTTTCCAGGAGGAAAAACTGCCACTCGTCAATTCTGCCGAGAATCTGAACTATTTGGAGAAGAACACCGTTCGTCGACTCTGTGGGGAATTCAAACGCGAAACAAACTATCTTATTTGAAGAAGATTTCCGAGTGTCGCTCTGCAGGAGAATCTCAGTTGGGGAATTCCAAACGTAAACAAACTATCTTTTTGAGAAAGAAAGCTATTGTCGATTTTGCTTGGGAATAAACAAACTATCTCTTTGAGGGAGATTACCAATTTGGAAAGCCCTTAATATGTACTTCAATTCATTAGTTTGGGGTTTCTTCAGAATCATTTGGGAAATTTGTGAAAAAAGGGCCTAATGTTGGAAGAAAACTAAGTTAAAAACACTTAGAATTTTTCTAAGTTTTTATGAATTATAACTTCCAAAGCCTAAATCTCTCAAATGGTTGATCTCTTGAAAAAAGTTCCTTTGTGAGAAGTTGTTTTATTTGATGAGATCTACAACTTTCATGTTGGAAGTTTTTTTAGTTGTGTAGGTGAAATTTTGAGATCCATGAACTAGGTCAAAATGCACTAGTTTGACTTTTTGTTGACTTTTTTATCCTTGATGATTTTTCTTGATTTTCTTTGGCCAAATGACTTCAATAATCATATATTGATGATATTGGTCCTTAAAAGTCATGGTTTGACCAAAAACCTTAAAAGTCAAAAGTGATCTTGTACAGCTGACTTTTTCCAGATGAAGGGAAATTTTGGACTTTTGTGTTGAATCAAGCTCTCCTCCTCAAATGGATGATATGAATGGATTATATTGAGGTGGGATTGATGACTGTAGATTTTGAATTGAAGTACAATGCCTAATGGACATTGTCATATGCATCATTTGAAGATGATTAAATCCTTTGAGTGATGCCCTGGAGCTTTTTTTAGGGTTTCCCATATGTGGTCCCTGATTGCAGTCCTTGATGGGCTCAAAACCCTAGATTGGTGAACTAAGCAAACCTGAGTCTAGATGATTGGTGTCTTATCAATTTGTGGGTAAATGAATCATCTGAGTCTTGTGGTTGTATTATTCTCATATTGATTGATCCTTTGCCTGAGCTCTTTTGTCCTTGAGCATCCTTGATTAAGTACCAGATGAAAGAGTGACTGTTCTGAGTACTTGTATTGAGTTTGATAAAATGCCTGAAGGTGTGACATCTCATGGGGGGTCAAAATTAGGGTATGGCAGATGCCCCTATTTAAGTTTCTTTCACCCGGAGGGAGAAAGATTGACATCTTGATCTCTCCTGCAGGAAAGAGACTTAAATATCAAAGAATGCCCGCATTTTAGGCGTCCTTGAGATGTGGCTTCGATAATAAAATCCTCGTGCATGAATCGATCCCGTTGTCGCACTTGGCAGGGGATATGGAGATAAGCTCCTGTAAAAATGTGTTATGTGAATTCTGGCGAATGGTCGGCAATGCAAAATGCGCAATCCATCTTCTTTAACTAAGTATTGATACTTAGAAAAAGGCAAATAACGTCCCCTCATTTCGGATGTCTAAATCGCGAAGCGGGTTCTTGTTGTGATAACCTACCTTTGTTTTGGATGTCTAAATCTCGAAACTGGCTTCGGTTATAATTTTGGACAATATCTCAGATAAAGAGAAAATCACCAAGGGTTTGTTTCCTCATCAAACTTCTCACCAGCACTTGGAGGTGAGATACCATTTGATGGCAATTAAGAAACTTCATCATCTTTTGGAAGATATCTCTGATGAAGAGAAAATCTACAAGGGTTTGTTTCCTCATCAAACTTCTCACCAGCACTTGGAGGTGAGATACCATTTGATGGCAATTAAGAAACTTCATCATCTTTTGGAAGATATCTCTGATGAAGAGAAAATATCCAAGGGTTTGTTTCCTCATCAAACTTCTTACCCGCACTTGGAGGTGAGATACCGTTTGATGTCAATTAAGAAACTTCATCATCTTTTGGAAGATATCTCTGATGAAGAGAAAACTCCAAGGGTTTGTTTCCTCATCAAACTTCTCACCAGCACTTGGAGGTGAGATACCATTTGATGGAAATTAAGAAACTTCATCATCTTTTGGAAGATATCTCTGATGAAGTGAAAATCTCCAAGGGTTTGTTTCCTCCTCAAACTTCTCACCAACACTTGGAGGTGAGATACCATTTGATGGCAATTAAGAAACTTCATCATCTTTTGGAAGATATCTCTGATGAAGAGAAAATCTCCAAGGGTTTGTTTCCTCATCAAACTTCTCACCAACACTTGGAGGTGAGATACCATTTGATGGCAATCAAGAAACTTCATCATCTTTTGGTAGATATCTCTGATGAAGAGAAAATCTCCAAGGGTTTGTTTCCTCATCAAACTTCTCACCAACACTTGGAGGTGAGATACCATTTGATGGCAATTAAGAAACTTCATCATCTTTTGGAAGATATCTCTGATGAAGAGAAAATCTCCAAGGGTTTGTTTCCTCATCAAACTTCTCACCAGCACTTGGCGGTGAGATACCATTTGATGGCAATCAAGAAACTTCATCATCTTTTGGTAGATATCTCTTATGAAGAGAAAATCTCCAAGGGTTTGTTTCCTCATCAAACTTCTCACCAGCACTTGGAGGTGAGATACCATTTGATGGCAATTAAGAAACTTCATCATCTTTTGGAAGATATCTCTGATGAAGAGAAAATTTCCTAGGGTTTATTTCCTCGTCAATCTTCTCACCAGCACTTGGAGGTGAGATACTATTTGATGGCTATTAAGAAACTTCATCATCTTTTGGAATATATCTCGGATGAAGAGAAAATCTCCAAGGGTTTGTTTCCCCATTTGGCACGCATCACATAAGTGATCTTTTGGAAACTTTATTTTAGGTAGGCCAGATACTAGATCTTTTGAGACGATTTTATTGAGCAAATCAAAGTTGACGTGAGCTAAACGTCTATGCCAAAGCCATGAGTCTTCACTCATAATTGCTAGACATTTGGCCTCAATCAAGGATACTTCATTTAGGTCAAGCATGTATACATTATTTACCCTCAGGCCTTTGAACACATCATCTTTCTTGTCATCATTTCTAATTATGCAACTTTCTTTAGAAAATGATACCGAGTATCCTTTGTCGCATAATTGACTGATGCTAATAAGATTGTGTTTAAGGCCCTCAACTAGAAGGACGTCAGAGATAGTAGTAGAAGAGGGATTACCTACACTACCTTTACCGAGTATTGCTCCCTTGTTGTTATCACCATAGGTCACAAATCCTTTCTTCTTAGCCACAAAGTCATAGAATAAAGATAAGTCACCCGTCATATGTCTTGAGCATCCGCTATCTAGAAACCATCTTCTCTCGGATGGCTCAAGACATTCCACCTACAAATTTAAACAAGGGAAATAGGTACCCAATTTTCATTGGGTCCTTGTGTGTGAGTGAAACAAAGGTTGCTCTTGGGAGTCCATTTGAAAATGCCTTTGGGAACCAAGAATCTCCTAAAGCGACATTTTTTAATGGCATGCCCCCTTTTGCAACAATATAGACATCTTGAGTTTGAATGGTCATTGATCGCGACTTTGCGTGTCTATTAGTCGGGATAACTGCAAGTGCACAGTCGTGTCGTGTAGTTTTAAAAGATATCGAATCCACAGGGACTATAAATCGACCTACCGTTATCTAAAGTTACTATGTAAAGCTAAGGCTAATGATATTTGGGTTTTTTTATAAATGGGGAAACTAAAATCTTAAATCTATGTAAAATATAATAATAAACGGATATCAGTATGTATTTCATCTAACTTAGGTGATCCGAAGTTCCATTGGCCAGATTCTAATTAAATCAAAGATCTTTACTAACTATGTTATTTAAAAGTCCTCCTCTCAAACTGTCGCTCTGTTGATTCAGACTACGATCCTAACTCTTAATGTACGCTTTCGCCATCCCACCAGATTTAGAAACGCTTTTTGAAAACAACGTAATTAATAAAATGCTTGTTTTATGAAGTCGTTATCTACTTAAATCTCCTAATCTCAAACTCTCGCTCTGTTGACTCGGAACATGCTAATATCCCTAACGTACGCTTTCGCCATCCCGCGCGGGTTTAAAAACACTTTTTGAAAATACATAAGTTCTAATTAGTTCTAATACGCTTTCGCCATCCTTAAAACTAATGTCCTATGTCTACTATCCAGTTAAAGATCTCAAACTTTCGCTCTATTGATTTTAACCTTTGACCGTTTTAAGACCTCAAACTTCCGCTCTATTGGTTTTAAGACTTACTAATTAAATTAGACATACAAACCAAAAACAAGTGATATTTAATAAAATATAATTAAGCCAATTTATTTTGGATCCCTACGGTTAAATTACTTTACATACCGACATCTAAATAAATTAGCCAGACATACTTAAAGAAACAAACATGAAATTATAATTATTAAACATGGAATTATAATTATTAAACATGAAATTATAATTACTAACCATATTATAATAATAATGATAAAACAATATTATAAGAACATAAAACTAAAATAATTGCAAATAAATAAACCTGGAAGTAAAGCAGACGAAATAAACTTGAATTAAATTGCGAACAAAACAAATCTTGAAACTTGAATGAAGCTTTGAAATAATGTCGGCAAGATTGTGATCCAAGAGTACATAAATTGTAGGCCTAAAACTAATGGTGTGGTAGTTCCTCAATGTGAGAAACTACCACTTTTACAAAGTGATAATATATGCCTAAAACTATGAACAGCGCTTCCGCGCCTAAAACTTGGATGATTTCAAATGAATGCTAAGACTCTATTTATAGTGAATGGAAATGGAGGTTATTTTCAGCATCACGTGAGAAGTAGTGGAGATAGTGGAGTGGGAAGTTGAGAAAATATAGGAAGACTTGGTTGGTGGAGTATAAAACGGAGACGTGGGCCTTCAAATTTAAACTATCTTTGAACGAGTCTTGAGACGTGGGTCTCAAAGTGGCTGGATTGTTGGAGACGGACGTCTCCTTCATGTGATGTGGCCTATGAACGTGGGTGAGCTTGGGAGACGGACCTCTCCTTTGATGACGTGGCCCTTGGACTTTGGAGACGGGCGTCTCCATGCAATTGGGCCCTTAGACGGGCGTCTCAGCTTCTTCATAGTGGGAGCTTCAGCTCCTTCGTGGGCTGGGCTTCCACACTTGATCCATCGTATTTTCACCCTTCACATTTGATTCATTCCATTTGCACCTCCACTTCACTACAGTACCTCTTTTCCATCTTTTAGGCACAAATAGTAGTGATTTTAGCTCAATTTCTTTCCTTTTCACAAATAGTCTCAATATGAGCGTAAAACCTGAAAACATAGAAAATACCGGCATAATACCAACATAAAGCAACATAATTAAGATAAAATAGGGAAATAATCATTGTAAATCAAGCCAAATATGTGATACATTTTCGTGTTATCAGTCATCACATTTGCTAGATTGATCTTTTATCACATAAGTGTATCATTGATACGGATTTATCATACTATTTTTGAAATGTGATCGATCAATAGCATATGTGATTTTTGGTTGTGAAGCCTTGTCTAATTTGGCTTTGATAGTTTTAACTTCTTTTTGCCAAATGTGACAAGTTTCACATCCTCCCCCATCTAAACCAAGGACTCTTGTCAACAAAGCTTGTGTCTTTGACACCTTTGATCATAGATTCCTTGAGAGTTTCTAATTCTTTTTCGGAATCGGAAACTTTCTTCTCAAGGTATTTGAAAATTCTTTTATTTGAAGCTAAGCGTTGAAATGCTTCCTTAGCTTCATGATGCAAAGTATCAAAGGCATGCTTTAATTCAAAATAAAACATAGCATCAACATTATTGTATTTGTCATGACTTACAATCTTTTTCTTCCTTTGATGTGCCATGAGACATAGGTTGACGGTTTCCTCTTCATCGCTTGAGCTTTCTTTGCTAGATGAGTCACTATCACTTTCCCAAGTGATGTAGGCTCTTCTTCCTTTTGTTTTCTTCTTTTGAGGTTTACTCTTTGTCTTATCTTTCTTTAGCGAAGGGCAATCCGGTTTGTAGTGACCCGGTTTACCGCAATTGTAACAAGATCCTCTAGGTTTAGTCTTCTTATACTCATCTTGCTTGTTAGCCTTTGATTGACGTCTATAATCAACTAGATTGTTGTCCGAGTGTTTAATTTCATTCTTTCGAAGATATTTATTGTATCTTCTCACAAACAATCCCATATCTTCATCCGGACTATCATCTTCGTCACTAGATTCACTATCACACGTATCTTTGGTGGATGACTTAGAACTTGAAGCCTTTAGAGCAATAGACTTCTTTTCGTTATCCTTTGACTTCTCTTTCTTTTCTTTCTTTTCGTGTTTGTTTAGATTCATGAGATCTTGCTCATGTTCTTCTAGCTTTCCAAATAGAGCCGTGAGATCCAATGTAGAGAGATCGTTGGCTTCTTTGATAGCCGTGACCTTAGGTTGCCATTCCCTACTAAGACATCTCAAAACTTTGTTAGTAGCTACGCCATTGGGAGTAGTATGTCCCAAAGTGTGTAAACGATTGATAATGTGAGAAAATATCTTTTGCATATCCGCAATGGTTTCACCTTGCTTCATATGAAAGAGATCAAACTCTTGTGTTAAGGTATTGATTCTAGCTAGCTTAACATCATTAGTTCCTTCATGGGCGACTTGTAATGCATCCCACATTGCCTTAGCCGTTTGGCAATGCGACACACGAAAATACTCATCAACCCCTAAGGAAGCTATAATCATGTTTCTAGCTTTCCAATCATACCCGTAATTCTTTTCATCTTTTTCATCCCATTGTGCTTGAGGTTTAGGTCTAGTGATGCCTGCATCGTTGGTTATGGTGATAGCCATAGGACCATTGACGATGACATCCAATATTTTTCTATCAACTGAGTTGATATGAATGCACATACAGTCTTTCCAATAACTATAGTTTTCTCCAGTGAAAACAGGCGCTTTATTATACGCCCCTTTTTTACCGCTCTCCATTTTCTAAAAAGTTATATCAAGCACTAAAATGAACCGGAGCTCGTGATACCACTTGTTAGACGATAGGAATGGTCTAGAGGGGGGTGAATAGACCACCTTTTTCCGACTTAAGGAAATTTTAGCTTATGAAACGTGACTTCCCTGAATCACTTAATCGTCTAAGAGCGATTACGTTATCGGGGACCGGATATGTGCACTAAACCGAACGGATGAAAAATGGCGAATAATGAATTACGTTTTAACGAATTTATCAATTACTTCAATTCCACACTTGATAGTATATTACTCACAATGAACGTTTACACTAAAATTTGAACAAAGCTTGATTGAGTAATTTTATCGAACACATAGTGATCAATATTTACCAAACCTTGATTTTTGCTCAATAATGGAAATATAACGAAACGGATAGAAACAAGATAGAAGTAAGAACGATAAAGAACACGAGATTTGTTAAGGCAGTTCCTCTATCGCCCTCGCAGGAGTACGCCTGCCCCTAATTTCAAATGAAATTAGGAAAGTTTTATTTGATTGCAAAATGTTTAACAAGGATAGAATTTACCAATCACCAACTACACACATGCAGTAAAATTGAATACAATTCGATCCTCCCCTTGATTCAAGTTGAATCAAGTCAATGTCAATGATCTTCACCGATCAAGACCCCGATCGTTCCTTTCTCAATCCTCCGGTTGTAGCAAATTTGTTGAGCGGATCTTCAATCCCTCAATCCCTTATGCACGGCTGAATTGATTACCAAAGCGAATCGATCGTCAAAAACCTTCGTACTAAATATTTGATGAAGAAGGAAAAACCCTAAGGTTTTATACAAGAAACACCCTCACCAATCTTCACTCGAACAAGATAAATGTCTACCGTCGAATCTCGAACAAGACAAATGTCTACCGTCAAACCTTATCAACATACGTTCCTTACTCCGATCTAAAAAGATGATTATGTATGATTTTCGATCAATAAGCGAAAGGTTGAAGATGAGAAGAAGCTTGAGTATATCTTTCACGTTTCTTGTTTGAAATGCTTGAGAATGATCAATTGGATATTTATACCACACACATTGCATAGGCCAATTAGAACACAGCAAAAACCAGTTTGAGAAGCAATAGGTCGACCTGCTCCCCTGCATAGGTCGACCTGTTGAGAGTTTTGCACCTGAAAATGAGTTAAGTGTGACACTTGCGTCGATCTGAAGGGTCGGCGTGCGCATTCCCGTGAGTTCCTCAAAATACCATGCGTCGACCTAAGCCATCAATGCGTCGACGCATTTTGTTCTTGCACTTGAGTCACCCAAAATTTGATGCGTCGACCTGAAGGGTCGGTGTGCGCATACCCGAGATTGCTCCAAAGTCCCATGCGGCGACCTGAAGAGGTAATGCATCGACGCATTCAGCCCTTACATGAAATCTTTCATAAAATGCTTACAGTAGGTCGACCTATAGTGTTTATGAGTCGACCTATTGATGTCTTGTAGCCAAATTTTTTTGTCTTTGTTGCATTCATTTGATTTCTATGATTCCACTCTAATTGTAGTTAATTCACAATGTTTTGACATCATGAAAACTACATTATTGCCCTCACAAATTCAACTTCAGTTTAAAACCAGTTTAGAACCAGTTTCAATTTATAAACTGGTTTTATTATATAATTAATTTATCATAAAAAAATAAAAAATCAATTAAGAGTGAAAATAAAATTCTGAAAATAAAAAATTAATTTTTTTCTAAAATGTTAAAAAAAACTTTTTTGTTTTAAATAAAAAATATGTTTTCACTAAAAACAAAAATAAATTTTTGTGACAACTTATTACATTCATGCCATCAATTCTATGAGAGTATTATTTTCTTAGATAACTACAGAAAAAAATAATTATAAAAAATTAAGATATAAAGCAAATTAAGGTTTGATATTTTGTGGCAATAGACTTACAATATGAATCGCAATATTAGTAGAAGGAAAATTATGAACAGAGGTACATAAAAGTCCAAGAAAAGTAAGGAAACATTACGTCATAGTGATAATTTGGACATATTAAAGGGGAGTAGTCATTATGTGCACCGAGTCTGTGAGGAAGGAAGAAAGAAAGTACTGAGGAAATGCCAAATAGAGAACAAGGGCCATTACTAAAAAAAAGAACATGTCTGAAAATAACAAAGATCTTAAAAAAAAAATTTGAAAATAATATTTTTTCCGATTTTTTATTAAAAATAAAAAAATTCAAATAATTCTATTGAAACTCAAAAAACTTAATTTTTTTTAAATAAATATTGTGAAAATTTTATTTTTTAAAATATAAATTTTATTTTTTTTATGAAATTAATAAATTGGTTTTAAAAGACTTCAAATTATAAAATTGGTTTAAAATTATAAACCAGTTTATAAATATGAACCGGTTCTAAACTGGTTTTAAATTGAATTGAAACCATTTTAACTGTTAACTGAATTTTTATTGAAGTGGTTATTTAAAACTGAATTGAACCATAAATATGGTTTGGTTCAGTGCAGTTTATGAACCATGAACACCCCTAATTCACACACGACACTTCAAACATTTTGAAAACAAAAGTGAGCTAAGCAATTAAGAGCCCATGGATAACCATGGATACAAAGGGTGCTTACACCTTCCCTTTGTATAACTTACCCCCCGAACTCAAAGTCTTTTAAAAAGGTTTTTTTCTATTCTTTTAGCCTTTCCATATAGTGGATAAAGTAAAAGTCGGTGGCGACTCTTGCTATTCGCAACATTTCAAAAAGTCAGTTCTCCCACCGTATTACAGAACTGGCGACTCTGTTGGGGATGTTTTCGATTAAAAAGAGGGGTTACCCTAAAGTTTAGGATTCACTTTAAATGTTTGTATTGTTTGCTTTATATTTGTGGGCCTGTTTGGGTTTACTTGTGTGAAAGATCCTAACCCGGATCTGAGTACCTTAGGTATATGGCATGAGACCAAGGAGACTGCACGGCGTATAGTGTTGTGGTTGATATGGTGGCCATCGTTAGTGTGACACATTGTTTGTCCTGGTGTTCCTTGGGATCCGACTTGAGGAAACACTTGGCTGCTGCGTGGTGTCATTAACCACTAATTTGCCCCTAGAACCCTAGTTGAACTTGACTTTGGCATATTAGAAAGTAGCGAGATGGCTAGCTTTAGTTCCGACTTAAGTTGGTTGATACTCGAAGCTACACTCATATGGACTAGACTTTCAGGACATTTTCGGTCGGTGATTTGATTGTCGAACTGAAATAAGTGCCTTCGAGAAAGGTCAATGATATGAGCTCCCTAGAACCCGATCTTTATCTAGGACAGGTGGAACCAACTAAACTTCAGTGGGGAGGGTACTTACCTACGGATCCATGCAAGCCTTTAAACTTAAGGACACTTGTGTGACTTGCTTGTGTATGCTACTAACCCTTTGGTTTTCTTGCAGGTTTTTCTTGTGGGACTCATTCGTCCTTACTATCTTACGCTTTGCCCGATGCACTGCATTCGCATAACATCGTGACATCATAACATCATAACATCATAACATAGCATGTTAACTAACCCTTTCAAGGATCTTAGGGATTTAGGGCGCACATTTTCAGGTGCTCTTATCAAGGACTGAATTCCTATCAAGGGGCAAGCGGATTTATTTTCCTCTAGCCATGTACCTTCAAATTCAGTAGTATCCCCAATCAGAGGCTATGACCCACTGGATATGGTGAGCTCGATTCCCATAGAAGAACCTCCAAGAGTCAGAGTTCTTCGAACAAAGATACGACCAAGTCATTTTTAAATGTTGCTAACTAAATTCCTTAAAGATCCTTGAAAATGTTGCATCTGCATTCATAACATTGCATAATGTTGAATGCAGTATAGGGCAAGCAACAAAAAAGATTTGGAAATACTGATCCGGGAATTATCGTCCTCAGAGATGGAGAGATGCCATTCAACAGTTTCTACGGTTTCGAGCTTGGGTTTGAATGAGCAAAAAGTAAACAAAGATATAGACAAGAAAAGAATAAACACATTCTTAGAAGAGAAATAACTTATCAGGAATGTAAATATATTCACTCTTCACAAACATACACTTACCAACCCGTTATACTCAACCTACAATACTCATCTATGTCATCACGTATCTCTCACATAAGCGTCCATCTCTGGAGCACAAACGAGATCATCTCACAACTAAGGTTATCTCTAACGCGAAGTCGCGAGAACATCCGTATTCTCGCGTCGGCGATCTCTCGCACGCCGCTTAAACACGAAAGCATTACGTACAGATACAAGCGGTGAATGCTAGCTCTAAATCCATCTCTAGAGTTCAGAGCCAACAGATTATCATCCTAGATAAGGATTCAAGAAGTTTATCTCTAAAGCAACCCAAATCCCCAGCATAGAGCAAAAATCCAGGATAACATCAACACAGATTCGTAAAGCAAGTTAAACATAACATTATAATCGGTAAATATACATAAGATTCAAGTAAATATACAAACAAAACCCAACCAAAGAGAAATACACAAAGAAGAAGAGAAATGAACCGAAAATCTCCCGGTTTGTCAGCTCCGTTCGACGCTCAATCCACCCCCGATCATCCTTATGCAACCTCCGAAGTTGTTTTCTAAGCCAATTCTACTCTAAGAATGAAGTTGATGGTGTTGGGACTCAAAAATACCCAAACCATAACCTAAAAATGTGATTTTTGCCCCTTTTAACAAGTCTGAAAATCCGCAGGTCCGCTTAGCGGAACAGAGTCCGCTTAGCGGAGTCTGCTAAAAACCATATTTTGTTTTCGCCATAACTCGAGAACCGTAACTCCGAATTGCACCCGGTTCGAAGCGTTGGAAAGCTTATTCAATGCTCTATCCAATAATGAATGAATGGAAACCAAATTGATGATTTTGATCATCCTTATTTTGAGTCTTTGGAAGTCCGCTTGACGGTGGCTAAGCGGGCTTTCACCAAAATTGCGAAATCGAAGCCGTGCCTTTGACACTTCATTCCTCAAGGCTCCAATAAGCATGAATACCTATAAAAACAAAGAAAAAACTATCAAATGGTATAAAAGTATATGAAAATACAACTATTTACAAAGTATACGTATTTATACATAAAACGGGGAATTATTCAAACGGTATTAACAAAAGTATCGATAAGTGCCACTATTTACATACACAAAATAAGTACATTTTGGCACTTATCACATAACAGGTTTCCTATGATGGGTTTCTCATCCTTCCTCGCTGTTTATTTCAGCATCATGAATCT
This sequence comes from Vicia villosa, assembly GCF_029867415.1. Taxonomy (NCBI): domain Eukaryota; kingdom Viridiplantae; phylum Streptophyta; class Magnoliopsida; order Fabales; family Fabaceae; genus Vicia; species Vicia villosa. Next base: position 52,055,052 of record NC_081181.1, on the reverse strand, counting down.
CGAGCAATCAGTCAAAGACCTTCAAGCTCAGAATGCCCAGTTTCAAGATCTGATCAAGAAGGAGCAAGACGAGCTGAAAACCCTCTTGACCAAGAAGGAGAAAAAGTCCAGAAGATCTGTGGGTGTTCTTAAGATGGGAAGAAGATTCCGAGGGCCACTCAAGAAAGCTAAGGAAATAAAGACCTCCAAAGAGGACGACAATGATCAAGATGACGATGCTAGTATCAAGACTGACACCAAACGTAATCATGATTCTGCCAAGCCCTCTGAGGAAGAAGAGGACTACTACTATGAGGATGAATATCATGATGAAAAATACCAGCTGCTGGAAGAACGTATGAAGGCTATGGAAATCCAGAAGGTACCTAGGCTGGATTTTGAGGAGCTAGGACTCATCTCTGGAGTTGTCATCCCTCCGAAGTTCAAGATTCCGACTTTTGCTAAATATGACGGTGTCTCTTGTCCTAAGCTGCATTTGAAATCATATGTGAGGAAGATTCAACCTCATACTGCTGATAAGAAGCTTTGGATCCACTTCTTCCAAGAGAGTTTGTCTGGAACTCAACTCGAATGGTACTATCTACTGGAGGGTACCAATATCCGTACTTGGGAGGACTTGGCTGTTGCTTTCTACACGCAATACGAATACAATGTTGATCTTGCGCCGACTCGCATGCAACTACAAAGCATGTCTATGGGGCCGGAAGAAAGTTTCATGGAGTATGCTTAGAAATGGAGAGATTTGGCTGGCAGAGTTAAACCCCCGTAATCTGACCGAGAGTTGGTTGACATGTTCATGAGTACACTGACTGGTCCTTTCTACAGCCATCTACTTGGAAGCTTCTCATTTGGTTTCACCGATCTCATACTGACTGGGGAACATGTTGAAAGTGGTATCTGAAGCGGAAAAATTCAGGTGGCTACATCTTCTGGTGCTGTAAAAAAGCCATACGATTGAAAGAATGAACCCAACACTGTTGGGGCAGTCCTGGTCTCTAGTCAGGCACCAACACAACAACCGCGGAAAGATCAGTGTAAGAAACAAGGTGGCCAACGTACGTGGAAATCCAAACCCAAGAGGTCATTTACTCCACTGCATATGCCATTGTCTCACGCTTTGCAACACCTGCTCAATCGGAGTCTGATAACTCTACTGCCTCCATACTCAGCTCCAGCAAATCCTGCTCCCCAGTACAAGCATTGTGCAAGATGCGCTTATCATTCAAACAGTCCTGGTCACGATACAGAGGATTGTGAGCCGTTGAAGCATAAAATTTAATACCTGATTGAAGAAGGGATCATTGAATTCGGCCAGCCAGAAGAGCCTCAGAAAGTCTAATGCATTGATATCTAGACAGATGGCTTTTTAGATCATTAGTTTATTTGCATTTGTAATTTCTTTCCCATTTGTTCAAACATTCGTCTTATGTCAGACTCTATTTATTTTATAATAATCATTGATGCATTGCATATGTTTGTCTTGACTTATTTCTTATTATTATTTTAAAACTTTGTTTTTACTGGATTTTCTTTATGATATTCAACTTTCGCTAAAGTTGTGAGCCTTTTGAGGGAGGATGACGATAACGATACCGCAACCGCATACAGTATTCTTTTGAACAGACGGTGCTGACGATGTGTTATACCCCAAAATTTGCCCGCATCTTTTTTCAAGAAAACTCCAATCTGAAAATTAAGAGTCTCATATAATCATGGATTTTTATTTCAACAAATATCCTGACATATGAAATACTTAGTTTTTAGAATTTTTCTTATACAGTAATTTGGCTTGCAGTTGAATTTATTCTTACGCAAACGCCAAATACTGTTTATTACTTCACACATGCTATTTATTTATTTACAGATAAATAGTACTGACACAATTGGTGCAGAGTTAAATCTTTTTGCAGGGGCAGAATCAGGAAACTCAGACTGAACTGGTAACAAGTAGATTATTATTATCTTTTGTTTCCCACTAATTTTTGTACTATATTCCATTATTTTCAAAAATCTTTTCAAATCTCTTTTTCAAAAATCAAATCTCTCTTTTTCCCAACACTATCTCCACTTTCTTTCAAATCTTACTTTCACTCAAATTTTCCTTTTGTACGGAATCACATCATTCCCCAACGTCTCTATCCTTCTTTCCATTCTATAAATACCTCCCATTTTCTTCTATAAAATCTCACATCAAATTCTAATTCATATCTCAAATTTTCACTTCATAATCCATCCTTTCTTCTTCCCTGACAAGAATGGCAAAGTGGATAGAGACACTGTTTCTTACAGTCATCACCATTGCTACGGTGATCATGACTTTCTTCTGCCTGCATAGTCCTGAAGAGTGTGGACCTGCAATGGTTGCACTCCCAATCATCTACATGTTATTGTTCATTGCATGGGTCATTAACCGTCATTCTTAAAATTTGCCGTATTTCTTATTTCTTAAATGTACCGTTTATTCGTCGTACTGTTCAATATAGTATGTAATATTTGTACTGTCAGTATTAAATGTTGTATTACTTGTCATAATATTGCTTAATTACTAAGATAATATTTTGTGTGTTTTCTGCCAGTCAAATATTCCTATTTCTGTGCATTAAATGATTTTCAGGGTTATTATCGGTAATTTTGCCCGCATACCGTAAATATTAGTTATTTATTATGTCTATGTTTTTAACAGGTCATGTAAATAAACTTTCATTTTTCACATAAAACATAAAACAAAAACAAAAAAGAAAATTAACTTTGACTGTTGATTTTTCACTCTAACTGCTACATCAATACCTGGACAGTCAGTCGACAGCCAAACTGCTGGCAGTACAATTCTCAGTGTTTTGTACCATCAATCAAATCAATCTTTCACAATTCAAAATTCCAAGATCTTTTGTGCTAGAAGTCTTCTGAATATCACGCGATTAGCAGAGACTCAACACTGCACGAAAATCAGGTACGTTTAACTGTCTCCTACACAAACAGTCCCTAATCAGGGTTTTTCTTGTTTTTACAGGAGCAACAAGTTTTTGAGAGCTCAAATGGATTTCATACACATCCATATATCTCAAAGTACCATCATACAAATTTTCAAACTTCAATTCACTCAGACGCACCGTCAGCAGCTCAAACAGTCAACAGACGACCCGTTTGACCAAAAAAGTCAACAGACAGTCAAAAATGAAATTTTTTGTCAAAGTCCATATTTTGTCAAAGGATTCATCATTTGATCATTGGATGATCATAATTCATCAAGGAAAGATCAAAAATCAACAAAACTCTAAGATTCAAAATTAGGGTTTTTGCCTGAAAAGTCAACTCAACTTTGACTGATCATAACTCTCTCATCCTTCATCCAAAAAATTCAAACCAAAGCTCATCTTGAAGGAAATTCAATTATCTTTCAAATGCCATTGATCCCATGGTCATTGGATTCACCATTTGAAAAATATGATCAAAGACATTACAGGTCATTTTCAAAGTCAACAAAAAGACACTTTTTTCAAAAGGACACACAAGGAGCATCAAAAATCATTTTGACATGAGACCAAAGACATTGGTTAGAGGACTCTTTGAGGTTTCTAAAAAGTGCAAGATCTCCTTCATATGACAAAAATTGAAGGATTTACACCTTGTTGAAGTTGGCTAAATTTTGGGAAAATGCATGAAATCAACATTGCTCAAAAATGTATTTTTTCCAAATGGGGCCAAGTTTTCAGCATTCAAACATCATTTCCATGATGATATGGGCCTCCCACGACCAAGACTAAGCCCACACCTTTTTTTATCCATTTTTGGCATAATTTTGTCTTATTTTAAGATTAAATTAAAAGAAAAATGGATGGATAAATGGTAGCTTAACTTCCAAGCATGACTCACCCAAGGAATCTCTACCTTTCTGCAGAGAATTGAAGAGCAAGGCAGGTGCATTGAAGGCAAGGGGACTTGGTCAAGAATTCAAAGCTTTTTTAATATTAAAAAATGCAAGATTTCAACAAAGGCAACTAGTTGCATATTAGCTTCAATTCTAAGCACTCAATGCTTATAAATAAGCTATCATAGTTCAGTAACAAAAGGGGGCAAGTTCAGAAGCAAAGCTTAGCTCATACACACTTGTAATCACTTGAAAAGTTTCAAAGAAAATTCAAATTCGAATTTGTAATTTCAGTCCATTTCAATACAAACTAAGCATTCAGACACCTTCCTTGAACATCACTGAAACTATCCCAATCAGTTACAAGCCTTGAAGCTCACTGAATCGAGCTATACAGGTCCAAATTTGTTCAAACTAAAATCAATTCGTATCTGGTTATTCACACATGCTTAACAAGATGTAGACATACTATTAAGTTTGGTTTGAGGTGTAGATCATTTCTGGAAACTTAATTGAAGTTTGAACACGTATAAACGAAACTACCATTTTAGGGTTCATAGCTTCAAAATTAGGGCTTTCCAAATTAGGCAAAATTAGAGGTTCTAAATAGTACCATTAGATTCGTATGGACAAAACGAGTTGAATGGTACCATCGCGCCAAATTTATTTGCTTGTTTACCCCTATTCGTTATTTTGCAGAATTAGGGCTCACTTACTATAGCGCTTTTTTACAAAAGCGCTGTTAAAGGCCTTGTCTGAAGGTTGAAGACGAAGACGTGTCTTCCTCCTATTGGTTCAGCAGCGCGCGTACTTTTTTAAACTTTCCACTAATCCAGTGTTTTGCAGGTGTAACGTATACCACGTGCCTCAATTTCTGGACCACCTGATCTTGCTTAACAGCTCATCCAACGCTTCAGAACGCGCGTGCACATCATACTCCCTCAATCAAACCACACAGGATCAGTATCCTTTTATTTTCTATTTTATTTTCTATTTTATTTTCTATTTTATTTTAATTTCTTTGTTAAATTAATTAAAAATAGTTTTAAAAATCCAAAAATACACAAAAAATATTTTTAGACTTCTAAAATAATATATTATTTTCTGAAATAAAAATATTTTATTTTTCTTTAAAATTTCAATATTTTGCATAATTAATTAGTATATATTTATATATTTGCTTTTTAATTATTCTAACCAATCAAAAAATCATAAAAAAATTTGTTCTTTATATAAAATATTGTTTATATATTATAAACTAATTTTGTACATATTTTGAATAATTTTCTTTTTAAGTTTTAATTATTTGTATAATTATTTACATAATTATGTTTTAATTAACTTAAATCAATTCCAAAAATTCCAAAAAAATTAGTTTTGTTTAAAATTAATTAACAAATATTTTGTACATATTTTAAACTTAATTTCTAGGTTTAAATCTATTTTCATCTTTTTCTTCATTTTAATTTAATTAATCATGCATTAATTATAATTAAAATCAATCATAAAAATCCAAAAACAGGCCTTTTATTTTCCTTGCAATTTAAATTCCTAGATAAATGTATAGGATGTCAAATTCATGTAAATAGGCTAGTTTACATTTCCTGCACAATCGATGTAATAGCGTAGATTTACTTTCCGCACTTTACATTTCCGCATTTTAATTTCCAGCAAATATAAACTGCGTGTATGTCAAAGATAAAATTGAACCGTTAGATCACTAACTTCAAAGATAAAATATCTGAATACAAACACAATCACACTTGCATCTCTTAAGGTAATCCCTTCTCATTCTTTTCAAAATCAAAGTCAAAATTCTACTATTTTGAGTACAAAATCGAACCTTGCGTTTATATCCGGTGAAAGGATAGATTTTTAAAGGAAATAGGATAAAGACCTTACAACTCAAGGTAGACCTCCCAGTTTGCTTGCTCAAATCAAAACAAACAAAATTCTCATACACTGTTGTTTTTCAAAACAAAACTTTCAAAAAAGACAATACTTTGTATACATCCAAACACGGATTATTACAAAGTTAACGATCTTTTCAAAACATCTTTCGAAAGATAAACAAGCATTTTGTATACATCCACACACGGATCATTACAAAATTCAAATTACAAAGGTATTTGAAACCACATATGAGCAATTTCAGAGCAATTGAAAAGTGATCGAAAAACAAGTGAGCTAAGCAAACTTAAGAGCCCATGGATAACCATGGATACAAAGGATGCTAACACCTTCCCTTTGTATAACCTACCCCCTTACCCAGAATTTCTTAAAGGTCTTTTTTCTGTTTCTTTTATAAACCTTTCCTTAATTGGATAAAATAAAAGGTCGGTGGCGACTCTGTGAATTTTCAAAAATGCGAAAGCATTAAGCGATAAAAAAGAGTCAGTTCACGTATCTCTACAGAACAGAGGTATGGCCCGGGAATTAAAAATCGGAGGTCCACAGAACTGGCGACTCTGCTGGGGACATACTTTCAAAAACAAAATGTTTTCAAAAGGGGTTACCTTAAGAGAATAGATCACTTCGATGTTTTCAATTGTTTGACTTGATTGCTCTATTTTTCAAAGGTTTGTTTGGGTATTTTGCTTGTGTGAAAGATTCTAACCCGAATCTCGAGATACCTTAAGTATATGACAATAGACCAAGGAAACTGTACGGCATGTACCGATACGGTTGATCTGGTAGTCATCGTTAGTGCGATACTTTGGTTTATACTGATGTCCCTTGAAAACGATCAAGGAGTATATTAGGCTTCCGAAATGTCATTAAACACTAATTTGTCTTAGAACCTTTTTAGTTGAACTTGACTTGTGGCCTATTAAGTGGCTAGCTTTGAAATTGATCGAAGTTAGTTATCCTCGAGGAATATTTTGATCGGCCGCTCGAGCGCCGTATTGAGATGTTACTTCCAAGGATCATAGAACCCAAATACTATTCTAGGACAGGTTTTAACCAACTCAACTTCAGTGGGGAGGGTATCACCTATCAGCTCCATGCAAGCCTTTAAACCTAAGGCTATTGTTTGATTTGTCTTTGTGTGCCACATGTTTGCATCATAAGCATATCATTTTTGCACCAAACACTTCAAGGATCAAAGAGTTTACCTTTGTTTTTGCAGGTAATGGCTCCCGCCACCAAAGATTACATCCGAATCAACATCTCAACGGTACCATCTGAACTAAAAGACTTAGTGTCAGAATTCCCCAGGAATGTTCAATTCACTGAAAGGCATGGTCACCTACTCCATTTGGTTACCTCAAAATTTGAAGAAGACATGATACGGGTCCTGTTCCAGTTCTTTGACCCTGAACATCATTGCTTTACCTTTCCTGATTACCAGTTGGTACCCACTTTGGAAGAATTCTCTGAACTAATTGGATTGCCTGTTCAAAATCAATTACCTTTCACTGGTTTAGAAAGGATTCCAAAACCTGAAGTCATTGCTGCTGCTTTACATTTGCAAAAATCAGAAATCGAGTCCAATTGGGAAACAAAGAGTGGAGTTAAGGGTTTGCTTGCCAAGTTCTTGTTGGAAAAGGTTTTATTCCCAAATCCCGACCAGTTCATAAGTATACACATCATCAACCTTTTCCTAATCCATAACCCGGTACCAACATTGCTGGGAGACATTCTACATTCTCTACACACTCGTACCATGATGAAACGAGGAACTCTCATGTGCTGTATACCACTACTGGCTAGGTGGTTTACATTTCATCTTCCCCGATCAGTGTTGAGAAATGAACAAAGAATGCAATGGTCTCGCAGGATTATGTCTTTGTCTCATTCAGATATCCGGTGGAACAACTTCTTTCAAAGAGACATTACTATCATTGATCATTGTGGAGAATACCCTAATGTGCCACTCCTTGGCATCAAAGGAGGCATCACTTACAATCCCTCTTTAGCTCTACGCCAATTCGGATATGCAAGGAGCAACGGTCCTCATGACATGATTATCCATGGCATTGTGTTTGATTACGAGAATGATTCTCATAGACACCAACGAAGGTTCATACATGCATGGGGCAGTGTCTATAGAATAGAAAGCAAAACTCTGGGACAATGGAATTCTATTCCTATGGAACCCTACCTCAGATGGGTCCGCACTCATGCTCAGAAACTCCTTATGCCATATCCTGCTGTTCTACCTGTGACTATTGAACCAGAGGTCGAAGGATATGAACCTCAAGTTATTCTACACCCGGACATGCCAACTGACCTAGAAGAGTTGCAAAAATCTTGGGTTCAACTCAAAGAGGAAAGAGACACCTTCAAATCATACTGTCAAGACTATGAGAGAAGGATATTGGAGCTCACCGGACAGCTTCAAGAAGAACAGCAGATCAACACATTCCTGGGGGCAAAGAGAAAGCGTCCACGGGAGACCTGAAGGATCATTTATTTTATTTCTGTCTTGTAAGCCCAAATGAGGCAAAGAAAAAAGAAAAAAAAAGAAATAAATTGATTAACTAACGTTTGTTTCTTCTTTAACAAATCTAAACTCTAAGATCCTTGAAACATTGCACACACATTTCACTTCATGCATTGCATATACATTTCATACATTGCATTCATATACATTGCATATACATTTCATACATTGCATACACATGGCATCCAGTCATACACATTGCATAATAGGTTCACATGACGGATTTCTCATCTTCTCGCTGTTTATTTCAGTCAGAAGAGATGGAATCTGAAATGAGCATCAAGAATCTCGAAGCACAGAATGCCCAAGTTCAAGTGGCAATTCTGGAACTGGCAAAGGGGCAACAAGAACTGAAAGCCCTGATAATCAAGAAGAAAAAGAAGCCCAAAGGATCTGTAGGCGTGAGTCACCTGAAAAGGAAGATCAAAATCCCAGTCAAAAAGTTCAAAAAGCCACCGATCCCTGAAACAGTCGGTGATGGTGAACAAGAAGACAATCAAAGCAACCAGGGTTCTGCTAAACCCTCTCTCTCTTCAAATGAAGAAGATGATCATTCTGGGGACGAACCGGATGATGAAAAATACCAACAGCTGGAAGACCGTATGAAAGCTATGGAGATACAAAAAGTACCTGGCCTAGATTTCAATGATCTGGGGCTCATCTCGGATGTTGTTATCCCTCCAAAATTCAAAGTTCCTGTCTTTGCAAAATATGATGGAGTTTCTTGCCCGAAACTACATCTGAGATCCTATGTGAGGAAGATACAACCTCATACAACAGATAGCAAATTGTGGATTCACTTCTTCCAAGAAAGTCTGTCGGGTACACAACTCGAGTGGTACTACCAGCTGGAAAATACCAAGGTTCATACTTGGGAAGAATTAGTTGCTGCTTTTTACAAACAGTACCAATACAATGCTGATCTTGCGCCAACTCGTACTCAACTAAGGGGCATGTCTATGGGACCAAAAGAAAGTTTCAAAGGGTATGCACAAAAGTGGAGAGATATGGCTGGAAGGGTTCAACCACCCTTATCTGATCGCGAACTAGTTGACATGTTCATGGGCACTTTAACTGGCCCTTTCTATAGCCATTTGCTGGGAAGCTCATCATCAGGTTTCACTGACCTGATACTGACCGGAGAACGTGTCGAAAGTGGCATTCAAAATGGAAAAATTCAAATAGGTTCCACCTCTGGTACTACAAAAAGGCCCATCAGCGGGAGAAATGAGGTCAATGCAACACAAATTCAGAAAAGTCGCAAAAGTGAGCAGCATCAATCTGTAGGGGCAGTTCTGATCTCCGCATCTGCACCTCAAAAAGATCAACAGCCAAAATATACGCATCGACCAGATGCACCAAGAAGAAATTTCACCAGAATCAACATGCCAATCTCTCAGGCATTGCAGCACTTGCTAAAAGCAGATCTGATCACCTTAAAAGGTCCTCCAAAGAATGTCAACACTTCCTCTCCGAATTATCGCCCTGATACGACATGTGCCTATCACTCAAACTGTCCAGGACATGACGCAGATCACTGCTGGGCCCTGAAAAATAAAATACAAGATATGATAGATGCTAGGGAAATTGAGTTCGATCCTCCAGAAACTCCAAATGTCATCACAGCACCTATGCCAAAGCATGACAAAACTGTCAAC